>NC_064859.1:26366456-26666456 GCF_024139225.1 Suncus etruscus
CACCCGGCGGTTACTCCTGGCTGTCTGCTCAGAAATAGCTCCTGGCAGGCATGGGGGACCATATGGGACACCGGGATTCGAACCAACCACCTTTGGTCCTGGATCGGCTGTTTGCAAGGCAAACGCCGCTGTGCTATCTCTTCGGGCCCGCAAAAAAATGATTTTTAAAAATCTATACATTCAAATATTTTCCTGTAGGTCTTTCAGATATAAAAACCAAAACAGAAAAACAATTCCAGTGTTTTAATATTGACACCTTAGAGTTTCTCAGTGATACCATTTACCCTAGCATCCCTGAGAAGTCTCTACAGAGACCAGGTTATTCCATGCACCAAATTACAGATTTATCACCAGAAGTCACATATCATCTGCTGCAACCCTCATTCTCAGAGAGGAAATAAGACCCTGAGTCTGATGTTTCATGCAAGGTTTATGAAAATGTTGAGGCTAACCAGTGTACACAGACCTAAATTTAATCCAAGTTCACTTTCAAATCACCATGCCACCCTTACTGCACCAGTTTTTCTTTTCTTTTTCTTTTCTTTTTTTTTTCTTTGTAAAGGATTGCTGGAAATGAAGATGTGAAAGAAGAATTTTTTAAAGAATCACAATCAACAGGAGATAGAAGTGTTTCTATCTAAACCAATCCTGAGAAGATGGATTTTTCTCAGCATTGACTCTCCAGAAATCCACTCTCAAGTTCCAGAAATCCAGAACAGCAGTTGGGAGAGACCAATTTATTGGTATTTCCAACATTTTTCAGCCAGTATTTTATTTATGCCTATGCCTGATTTAGTAAATAAGTGATTCTCCATCATCAATTCATCAGGTCAGGGGTGGGAAGGTGACCAGGAGTGGGCATGCCTCTCTCGTACGAATGTTCATTCTTACCATCTGGGTTGCTCTCCACTGAAGTCACCACACAACCTCTCAGGTGAATGGCTCCCAGAGGATCTTCTCCCTGAGGGAAGGAGGAGTCAGCCTTTATGCTTCCAAAATATAATACAATATTCCTACTGGTGCAAAAGCTTCACATACTAAGTCAGATATAGATAAGGAAACCCTAAATAGATTAGAACATTAAAAAATGGAAAGGATCCCCTTTCTGATTCTCCACCTTCTACTTCCAGGGACCCAGGGATGCTTGGTGATAAGGTGCATGTTACTGCGAACTTTATCTAAAGTAGAAGTGGGAAGAGATGAGGTCAGCTGATCTACACGAGAAAAATTGGGTGCTTCTAGAGCTCTTTAATCCCCTGAGTTTGACAGTGGTGTAATCCTAGGGCAGAAATCAAAGTGCTTTGTTCTACATGCAGAGGCTGAGGATCTCCATGGTGTTGTCTTTACCCTTTAGAGAAGGCTCCTTTTATGAAGGAAAAACTGAATGATCAACTCTTCCAGCAACTGTGATTAAACCATGCTTTCATCCAAGTTTACCTAAAGATAAATTCTCATTTGTTTGTTTTTGGACAACACCCAGTGGTGCCCAGGTTAATTCATGGCTCTACACTCAGGGATAACTCCTGACAGGGCGTGGAGGGCCTCATGTAGTTCTGGGGATAATATCCAGATTAACTGTGTGCAAGGCAAGCATTATACTATCATTCCAAACCCCAAATGCTCACTTTTTTTTTTAATATTCAACCAAGGACAAAGTGTTGAAATCTTTTAGTTCCCCTGAAAATATCAAGTTGACATAAATAGACAAAAGTAAAAGTTGACCCCGTAAGTGGCAATCAGGTGATTCTTTCTTTCCAGTTCTTCTTGAACTATGCTAGCCCCAGCATCTCAGATATCATATATTTGCCCCAATAAAAGGTATGTAGGGGAAAGAAAGAGGCATGTGAGGAAAAGAGAAGCAGGAGGGTGAAGAGAAAAGGGATATCTGCAGATGGCTGAAAGGATACTGAACAGTCCCACTAGGGATATAGTAAAGGCTCCCATTTGAGTTTTTGCTTATTTTATTTTGTATTTTTCTTTTGTGAAGTGGAGGTTTGGAGCTCACACCTGGAAGTGCTCAGACTATTAAGCTTTGTGCTCAGGAGTGACCCCTAATAATGCTTAAAGAACCATATCTGAAACCAGAAATAAAAGTGAAATTGTCCACATATAATTCCTTATGCAAGTTCATGTGTAAGTATGCTCTGGTCCAGGGTTCCCTTTTGAATAGGTTTATCAACCACCCAAAACTTACTCCAGCTGGATCATAGTAGTGCAGATATGCAGGATCCTCTCTCAGAATAAACTTTCTCACTTTCCAGTTTTTCCTCCTATGCCCCTGTGCCCAGGATCAATATAAGAAAAGAAATGAGTTTTTAGCATCACTCTGTACAAAAACATCTGAATTTATATATATAAGTTTATTTACTAAAGTATTTGCTGAATTGAAAAAGGAAAAGATAACATACAAATTTCGAGAGAACCAGGTTACAACCCAGGTCTTCTTCAAGGACATAGCAACAGGATCAGTGAACAATTTGGATATTATCAAATTATGGGTTAAGTTATTTCTAATGTGTTTCAGATTTAATATCTTTCAAGACAATACTATGTATAATATATTGTATGAAGTATGAAATATATTGTATGAACTAATTCAGGGTCCAGAAGAGGTTCAAAAATGGTCCTGCTCTACAGAGTTTGTAACCTACATGGAAAGGCAAAATATCAAACGCTGAGCCAGCGCCCTCAAACTAGATTTGACCTTTTCTCTTTTGCTACTTCTGCAGAGTTGGCCTCAGATTCAGGCTTTGGGCTCACCATTTCCTACCCACAGTCAGGATGGTATGTCTTTCTCTCAGTGGTTTTTGATGTTCTCCCTCTTTGTGTGTGGTCTGTTCCTGTCTTCTGATTATTTTTCATGGAGGAGTATATACAGATAAATGGAAATACTTTTACTATGAGGCTTCTCTGTCTTTTATATGATAATTCAGTCAATTTATTTCCTCTAGCTAATAAATGCTAATATTTTTCTTGAATGCCTTGTCTCCTTGATATTGATAAAAGAAGAGTTCCCCTATATCAAGTTTATGTGCTTTGTATTTCAATCTTTCCTGAGTTAATGCCACTGGTGTCACCTACTTAGTTTAGTTCTTTATCTTTTGGGGTTTCTTTTTGTTTTCTGTTTTTAGTGGTTTTTTTTTTTTTGGTTGGTTAAATACCATTTGAATGCTAAATATGAAATAAAGATCTGATGAGGAGGAAGAAGGCTAGAAAGAATAGAGATGGTCACTCACCTGCTTCAGTAAGAATCCCTGCTTAATAATGACCCCACGGAATTCTTCTTTTAAGATCACATCATCATCACTGGAATTCTCTTCACAGAAAAACCCACTGTCTGGCTTTTGGAAAAACAGATGGCTAGTTTATTTTCCCAATTTTAGATATATCACTAGTTGTATCATCACTATAACCTACCTCCCCTTAAGACATTATTAGATTGACTCCCTGGTGATTCATAGTTCAACTTAAACTTTTTTCCAAAGTTAAAAAACATTGATTTGAAAATATATTTACTCCCCTATGTTTCTAGGAATTTTATTCATAATAACCATGACAGAATCAACCTAAGTGCACATTGACAGATTGACTGGTTAAAGAAGCCATTGTATAGCTTTCCCAGACTATACTAAACTGTCATAGATTAAATTATGCTTTTTTTGGGGGGGATAAAAATTTCTGGAACTTGAGTTGACTATGCTAAGAGAAGGAAATAAGAAGAAAAAATTATCTACCTATTCTTTCTATTTCCCTTCTCTTGTAAGCAATTTTCACTGAGCCTAGGAGTCAGGTTTTTTTTATTTTTGTCAGTAAAAGTAAAAGTTTTTTTTACTATTGTCAGTAAGTTTTTCTTTAGATATTCACATTTTACGTATGTGTGAACCCATCCTGATATTGTCTTTAATGTTCTTCCTTACTTCGTATAGTTCTTGGTTTTAATTCTATACACCTATAGAAACAATCTGTCCCTGATATTCTACAATGCTGTTGTCTAATGATAAGTAATGCCCAAGACCAGTCCTTGTTTAATTCTCTTCCAGGTTTCCTGTTTTTATTTCTAGACCCTTATTTTTTATTGCTAGACCTTCTCTTACCTTCATACAGTACATTATTATCAATCTTATTTCATATCCTATGCTTTGCTAAGCTTTAGTATAAAACTATCCCAGTACATTTCTTCCTTCAAAAGATCCCTTCTCTTGGGTCCTCATTGACCACATTTCTTAGAACAAAATTGACTGATTTATAACGTTATAAGTCAGTTATTATATATGATTATATAACATTACACAAGCTCCATTGTGACTTCTGCTACTCAACTTCTACTTTAAGCTCAAAAGCCTGTGTTCAACCTCATCTGCTAGGAACAGGAAGAAATTGGGACTTTCTCATATGTAAGTGGGTGAGGAACCACAGAGAGGAGGAAGAGGCACTGACTGTGGTGTGTATTTTTAAACTCTGACAACCAAATTAAAGGTATGAAAAATTACTGATAGTGAAATTTCCCTAAAGTGAAGTGAAACTCTCTATGGACCAGTAGGGCAGTCATGTCATATTCTTTTTAAAAGGATGGTTTTCTTAAGTAGTTTAAGAACTTTTGTGCTCTACCCCAAAGAGAAACAAAGCTGCCAAATTCCACTTCTGAATCTGTCTACTACTGCTGGGTTTCCCCTTTAGGCTATGTTTACATTTTTATTGAGCAATTTAGCACTTCCCAAGAGGTATTAAAGTTCATGACGGGAGGTATACAAAGTGACTGGTGGAAATTACATGGATAAATGCATTTTGTTTTGAGTCATATATGCTAATGTCTGTTTGGGGAAAATAGCTAATATTTGAGGAAGATAACTTAATGAGGAAGGATGAAATTTTTGTCCACTTTTTAAAACGCTGTAACTATCTTGTCTAAGATAATGGTTCACATGTATTGGGAACTAGTAAATTTTCATTAATGAATTATAGTTTGAATCAAGATAGATTTGTGCATGAAAAAATACTATCATATACTATCATATTCCTGTAGGGAAATGAAAACAAAACCACAATGACATCTGATGTGTGAAAATACTTTACATTGAAACCACAAGAAACAAGTACTGGTGAGGATGCAGAGAAAGAAAAAAACATCTCACACATTATTGGTGGGAATGTACATTTGTGCAACCTCTATAGAAGATAGTATAGCAGTTACTTAAAAATTTAAAATACTGGTTGGAAAGATAGCACAGTGGTAGAGTGTTTGCCTTGCATGCGGCTGACCCAGGAGGAATTCGTTTAGATTTCCGGCATCCCATATGGTTCCGAAGCCTGCCAGAGGTGATTTCTGAGTGCAGAAACTAGGAGTGACCCCTGAGCACCACTGGGTGTGGCCCAAAGCCAACCAACCAACCAACCAACAAATCAATCAATCAATCAATAAATAAAGTTTAAAAAATTAAAACTAGAACTGTTACATCATCTACAAATTCCACTTTTAGGTACTTATCCAAAGAAATACAAGTTTTATTTCAAAGATATATCTTCATGCCTATGTTCATTATAGTGTTATTTATAAGAACTTTATAATGTTTAATAACCGACAACCTCAATAATGTCCACCACTGGTACTGCATGATTGTCTAAAGAGTGTTACATGTCTGCAATAAAAATTTTATTTGGTGAGCCAGAGCAATAGCACAGCAGGTAGGGCATTTGCCTTGCACATGGCTGACCCAGGTTTGTTCCTAGCATTCCATACAGTCCTCACAAGTAAGTTCTGAGCACAGAATCAGGCATAACTCCTGAGCACTGCCTGGTATGACCTCCCCCATCACCACCGCAAAATACACACATACACACACACACACATACATACATACACACACACACACACACACACACACGAAAAAAATTTTACTTGGATATTAAATAAAGCTGTTGACTCCTAAGCAAGAAAATTTATTTCCTAGATGAAGTGAAAAGAAAGAAAGAAAGAAAGAAAGAGAAAGAAGAAAGAAGAAAGAAAGAAAAAAGAAAGAGAAAGAAGAAGAGAGAAAGAAAGAAAGAAAGAAAGAAAGAAAGAAGAAAGAAAGAAAAAAGAAAGAGAAAGAAAAAGAAGAGAGAAAGAAAGAAGAGGAAGAAAGGAAGGAAGGAAGAAAGAGGAAGAAAAAGAAAGAGAAAGAAGAAAGAAAGAAAGAAAAAGAAAGAGAAAGAAAGGAAGGAAGACAGACAGACAGAAAGAGAAAGAAAGAAGAGAGAGAAAGAAAGAAAGAAAGAAAGAAAGAAAGAAAGAAAGAAAGAAAGAAAGAAGAAAGAAGAAAGAAAGAAAGAAGAAAGAAAGAAAGAGAAGAAAGAAAGAAAAGAAAGAAAGAAGAAAGAGAAAGAAGGAAGGAAGGAAGAGAAAGAAAGAGGAAGAAAGGAAAAAGGAGAGAAAGAAAGAAAGGAGGAAGGAAAGGAAAAGAAAGAAAGAAAAAGAAAGAAGAAAGAGAAAGAAAGAAAGAAAGAAAGAAAGAGAAAGAAAGAGAAAAAGAAGAAAGAAAGAAAGAGAGAAAAAGAAAGAAAGAGAAATAGAATGAAAGAATCAAACAAAGAAAGAAAGAAAGAAAGAAAAGAAAGAAGAAAGAAAAAGAAAGAAGAAAGAAAGAAAGGAAGGAAGGAAGGAAGGAAGGAAGAGAGAGAAAGAAGAGAGAAAGAAAGAAAGAAAGAACGAGAAAGAAAGAGAAAGAAGAAAGAAGAAAAAGAGAAAGAAGAAAGAAAGAAGAAAGAGAGAAAGAAAGAAAGACAGAAAGAGAAAGAGGGAGGAAGGAAGAAAGAAAAGGAAGGAAGGAAAGGAAGGAAGGAAGGAAGGAAGGAAGAGAGAGAAAGAAAGAAAGAAAGAAAGAAAGAAAGAAGAAAGAAAAGAAAAAAGAAAGAAAGAAAAAAGAAAGAAAGAAAGAAAGAAAGAAAGAAAAAGAAAGAAGAAAGAAAGAAGAAAGAAGAAAGAAAGAAAGAAGAAAGAAAGAAAGAAAAAGAAAGAGAAGAAAGAGAGAGAGGAGAAAGAAAGAAGAGGAAGAAAGGAAGGAAGGAAGAAAGAGGAAGAAAAAGAAAGAGAAAGAAGAAAGAAAGAAAGAAAAAGAAAGAGAAAGAAAGGAAGGAAGACAGACAGACAGAAAGAAAAAGAAAGAAGAGAGAGAAAGAAAGAAGAAGAAAGAAAGAAAGAAAGAAAAGAAAGAAAAGAAAGAAAAGAAGAAAGAAAGAAAGAGAAGAAAGAGAGAGAAAGAAAGAAGAAAGGAGAGAGAAAGAAAGAGGAAGAAAGGAAGGAGAAAGACAGACAGAAAGAAGAGAAAGAAATAGAAAGAAAGAAAGAAAGAAAGAAAGAAAGAAAGAAAGAAAGAAAGAAGAAAGAAGAGAAGAAAGAGGAAGAAAGAAAGAAGAAAGAAGGAAGGAAGGAAGGAAAGGAAGGAAGGAAGAAAGGAGGGGAGGAAGGAGAAAGAAGGAAAGAAAGAAAAAGAAAGAGAAAGAAAAGAAAGAAAGAAAGAAAGAAAGAAGAAAAAGAAAGAAAAGAAAGAAAGAAAGAAAGAAAGAAAGAAAGAAGAAAGAAAGAAAGAAAGAAAGAAAGAAAGAAAGAGAAAGAAAGAAAGAAAGAAAGAAGAAAGAAAGAAAGAAAGAAGAAAGAAAGAAAGAAAGAAAGAAAGAAAGAAAGAAGAAAGAAAGAAAGAAAGAAAGAAAGAAAGAAGAAAGAAAAGAAAGAAAGAAAGAAAAAGAAAGAAAGAAAAGAAAGAAAGAAAGAAAAGAAAGAAAGAAAAGAAAGAAAGAAAGAAAGAAAGAAAGAAAAGAAAGAAAGAAAGAAAAGAAAGAAAGAAGAAGAAAGAAGAAAGAAAGAAGAAAGAAGAAGAAAGAAGAAGAAAGAAAGAAAGAAAGAAAGAAAGAAAGAAAGAAAGAAAGAAAGAAAGAAAGAAAGAAAAGAAAGAAAGAAAGAAAGAAAGAAAGAAAGAAAGAAAGAAAGAAAGAAAGAAAGAAAGAAAGAAAGAAAGAAAGAAAGAAAGAAAGAAAGAAAGAAAGAAAGAAGAAAAGAAAGAAAGAAAGAAAGATAAGAAAGAAAGAAAGAATGAAAAAGAAAGAAAGAAAGAAAGAAAGAAAGAAAAGAAAGAAAGAAAGAAAGAAAGAAAGAAAAGAAGAAAGAAAGAAAGAAAGAAAAGAAAGAAGAAAGAAAGAAAGAAAAAGAAAAAGACCAAAAAGAAGCCCACAGTCTCTGACACAAAATGAGGATGGGAGAGGAGGAAGAAGAGGGGGGTGAAAAGGATGTTGGCAAAAAGGCTAAAAAAACTTTGGTGGTGGGTGTGGTGTGTTAACATACATTTGAATAGGTGTGAAGTTACAATCCTAACACTTTAACCTTGTTGAAAACCAATCCACATTGGGGGTGGGGGAGAGTAAAAAAACAAAGTTTTAAAAGCTAGTATAAATAAAAAGAATAATAATAAAAAAAAAAGCTAGTATAAAGAAAACTATGTAAAAAAATTAGTTGACTGGACATGACAGGCATTGTAGAGAATCGTTGTAGAACTGAAACTTAGGATATCTCCTAATTTTCTCCATATGACTTTACTCTTGCTCCCTCCAACATCCCTAATTCACCAAGAGTCTTTTCAAGCGAAACCCACACTCCCGCCCACTGCTGAAGGAAGAATGCTCAAGTAGTTTCTCTCACTTACAAAGTAGTAGAAGGCATCAGGGTTGTCCAGGAAAGGGTTTTCAGCAGTTCCATCCACTGCATTTTTGGACAAGTCTCCAGCAGGTTGCAAGTACCCTTCATTGAGCAGTGAGGAGGCAATCATGAGGCCTTCCTGGCGATTCCTAATAGACTTGTTGGAAACCAGCCAGTCAATGACACAGTTACCTAGGCAAGACCATCAGAGAGATTGATTGGTTCTTCTTACCAAAGAGCTTGACCAAAAATCACCCCAGGAGAGCTCTAGGAATCAGTGTGTCTCATTTTTCTTATTAGTCCAAGAAAAAAACCAAATCAGTAAGATAAATTTTTAGAAACAGAAAACCATGCAAAAAGGTGGGATTTTTTTTTGTTCACTTGTTTTCATTTTAAATATCTACATGTTCCTTAAGGAACGATGTATGAGCAAACATTATCATACATCTTCTGGATGTAAGTATGGGAATGAGTATTGAGAAGCATTTGGGAAAATATTCACAGGGAAAATGACACCAGTTAACTTGTGCCAAGTACACCAGGCAGGAGAACCAACACAGCCTGAGGGAAGAACAGTATAAAGAGACATACAGGAGCATGAAACAGCCCCATCAGGAGGCAGAGGGAGAATTAATGGAAAAATAGGGAAAAGGAGAAGAGAAGAGAAAGGCTCAGGGAATTGAGAAGAGTTTTGATGGCTCATCCAGAAATTTGGCAATGAGGAATCACTGCAAGTATTTTTCCCCCACTGCAATTTTTTTTTTAGCAAGAACATCATCAACAGATACATATGTCCCAAATTAAAATATGATGTCATCCATGTACTGAATAACACACCTTTATAGGAAATAGCAGTAATCTTAATATTCAGCCAACTGTCTACCTCAAGAAAAGATTGCAAAGAATGAAATTGACCCATCAGCTAGACTATCACTAACCTATATCGAACTTTTTTGTATTTGGAAGTAGTGAAATATTCAATTGTGAAGTTAAGGAACTAGGCAGTGAGCCCCAGTCATCACAGCAAGAGCATTAGGTACACCATCCATGCAACAGGAGTGAGAGTAGTTACAGAGTAGGCATGTCATGAAATCTGTCTTTGAAAGTCTTTTTCTAACTTCTTTTTGGGTAGAAGGATAAATTTATTGGTGGTGCTTTATGCTTATAATACTTCCAGTGACCTATTAAAAGAGGGTGAGTATTATCAACCTCACTTTTAGAACAGGAAAGTTAAGGCTTAGGGCTTAAGTGAACACACACTTACATACTTGAAACATACACTTGAAAAGACAAGCCTGGTTGAGGGCCTCAGCACATAGACGTGTCTCCCAATTTAAAATTCTTATGACCCTTTCATCCACCATGCTCCAAACTCCTACACTTCATGCAAATGATTGAAGAAGATTCCCAACACTGCCTCTCCCTTTTCAAACTTATAAGATCTTTTACCTGTGAAGCAATGATTAAAAATCTTCTTATCCTTTTCTAGATTTAGTTCTTTCACGCCTTTCTCAGTGTCTTTCATGGACAAATACAAGGCACTACAAAGAGAAGAAAAGAGAAAGATGGAGGTAGGGGTAATGCAGGATAGTTTTCTCTGAGAATTGCAGCACAGAGAGGCTGTCCATAACATCCCAGTGCCTCAGTAACCCAGGTTTTCTACCTGTTCACTCCTAAACAGTTAAATGAATACTCCCTATTGACTTATCTCTGTGGCCTGCCCAACATTCAGCAACTCTTCAGCTGATGAAGTTTCATTACCCACTTAGTCTCTGAAATGGAGAGTTGCTCTCCAGTTAGGTGTCAAAAATAAAAGGCTTTGAGGGCTTTCTAGTTCTGCATAGGTCCTCAACTCTAAAGTAGAATTCTTTGTCTTTCAAGATTTCACCTGCTGTAAACATTTCTCATTCTGAGTCATAAATGAGAAGGCTAAATAGTAAGAAATTACTCTTTTGGTTGTGAAGCAAAAATCAAACCAGCCTCCTCAAAGAAATTCAACAGAGAAAGCCACTTCTCTCTATCCTGAGGCTACACAGGACTTTCTCACAGGACTTTTAGGTAATGGCCAAATTTTCTTGAGTATAGTCACTAAAGAATCCCACTTGGTACCTCATGGGTGCCAGCACCTGAAAGATGCTGTGGTGAGAGGAAGTGATAAGCAGATGCTCAATGCCTAATCTCACATAATAACTAAAATCCAATGCCCAGACATTGTCAATCATGACACACCATGGTCTAGGGTTGCAGAAAAATTTTCAGTCCCCTCTCAAACACTACTTCCCACAATCTGCCAATACATTCACTGTTAGACTTTTTAAGTGGATCCTTGGAATTCTTCCTGATCCTTATCCTCCTCTCTCAATCTATGCTGCACATAAAAGCAAAATCTGCAAGAAGTCAAGTAATTCTTAGATAAAGGGGCATATGTGGTTTGAGAAGTGATGAACCATATGGTAAGAGAAGTTATAAACTATGCTGGAAGCAATCTCAAACCTTACCAGGTGCTGGATTTGCCTGTTGCTACCTAAGATACCTCAAGACTATCTACCCTGACTGGACCTTACTATTAGTATATGAAATGGAATATAAACTTTCTTTCATGATTAACCTATTACAGCTACTTCATAAATGCAGTAGCATTCTCTTCCAGATATGGCTCTCTCTCCTCTCTCTTTCTCTCTCTCCTCTCTCTCTTTCTTTCTTTCTTCTTTCTTTCTTTCTTTCTTTCTTTCTTCCCTTTCTTTCTTTCTTTCTTTCTTTCTCTCCTTTCTTTCTTTCTTTCTTTCTCTCCTTTCTTTCTTTCTTTCTTTCTTTCTTTCTTTCTTTCTTTCTTTCTTTCTTTCTTTCTTTCTTTCTTTCTTTCTTTCTTTCTTTCTTTCTTCTTTCTTTATCTATCTCTCAATTTCTCTCTTTTTCCCTCTCACAGTTTATCTTCAAAATTAGGAACTTTATACTCTACTGGTCCCCTCTTGTTATCACTTCTTCTGATCTAGTTCAGCATCTCAGTACTTCATATGGCAAATTTGACTAGGAAGAGTAACTGTCAAAAAGCCACCAAAGCAAAGCAAAGCAAATCTTGACTCAAGATATGCCTTTATGAGAGCTTCCTCAATTAGGGTGGGGGTGAAAGGGATGGAAAGAAGCAAACACAGAAAATCACCCTAAATCTATGGTTTCTGGCAGCCGAATGGACCTCCGGGTGGATTTCCTTGCAAACTTCTGGCCTCCTTCAATACATTTAATGGCCTTCTTGATGTCTCGAACCCAGCCATCTCGCTCCTCTAGGAATGCTGCCTGGAAGAAGTGATCCTGCTGTTTGGTCGTATTGATTTTAAACACAAACTGAAAATCAAAATATATCCAATCAAGAGTTAATCTTTTCAAGGAGTTAAGGCTTTTATGACACATTATAATGAAGCCAATTTGGTTCTGGACGTACTTGGCCCAAAAGGGACTTCAATGCCCGGGATGGAGTTTGGGGATGGTGAGTGAACTTTTCCTCTGGATCACCGTCAACACTTTAGGATTTGTACCCCTTCAATAGGTCATGTGTTCATTGAGATTAGTTATCAACTCACCATCCTTTTGCCAAAGTCCTGACAAGGACTAGTTATAGAGCTTCCTTTCAGAGGAATCATTCCTTTGGGGCTATTGTCACTTTTCTTTTTGTAGAATTCAATTCCATCTTCTAACAATACAACCCACATGGGTTTCCAAGTGTTGAACACGCTCCCCTATAATAAAAAAAAAGTAATGAATGATAACAATAAAACCACATGATAGTGTTTTAAAATGTTATTCTACAATTGGTTCTGGCCATGGAGAGACATTACTATGACCAGGCTATTTGGATAGATAGGTTCAGGGGGAAATGCTGCCACTCTCTTAAAAATGTTTTAAATGTTTAAAATAAAATTTCATTTACCTATAATCAATCTATAAGACATTCATAAGCTATTTCTAAGAAAACATAGCTTTGAATCTTGCTTATGTGTTTCAGGCTTTCATGTCTTATTTTCTTTATCTAATTATACCAGTTGTATATAGTTATATACTAGTTGTATACAGTATAAGAGATAGCAAGTTCATTTTCTCTCCAGTACTGACTCAGAATGAGTTGGCAACTGGTGGTGGTGACTGGATTCACTGGAAAAGTGTCATGATCTAGTGGCAGAGTCTCTCAGAGGAACAAGACCATAGTGTTGCCTGTAGGAAATTTTATCTAAATATGAGTATTAAAAAAGAAGCTCTAACTTTTTGAGAGGGCATGAAAATATTTTTAAAAGTTTTCAATTGGTTTAATGTTAGCTACCCTGTTAACAAAAAATTAACCATCCCAACTAGATCAAGGAAGCCTCTTTTGTCTATATTTGGAGAGAGCTCTAAAAAAAGAAAAGAAAATTGCGTTATTTGACTCTTTGTGATCCATGATGTCACACTGTCATGATTACCACAAGATAGAATAATATCTCTCAGGCCCCAGCACATCCTGCTCTTTATCTTCAATGCAAAGAGCTCCTATATAAAGAACCAGTTTCTCAAAAGGAAAACTATATATAAAAAAAAGATATAGACTTATAGAACTATCAATTTACTTGTCCAGCTGTTTCCTTTATTTGTTTAAATTACTAAAAAATTTTGGAATTAAAACACATTCATTTTTCCCAAGAATAATAATTATTTATATGAACTTTAAATTACCCCCTTCTTTTTAAAACGGATATTGCCTAGATTTATGCCAAACATGAAGTAATTTATTTCAATCAATTATTGTTTTTTTTATCTATTTGAAAGAGAACCATATTCATTCTAAAAGCTCCTACAAATAAATGAAAAAAATGTAAAACAACTGCTTTGTAAATGAACGAAATACCTGAAGAGACACTCAATTTCAGAAGATATCCAAGAGATCTGGAAAATAGCTCACAACTCTGGTTTTTATCGAAGATACAAATTTAGTGCTTAAAACCAAGTACTCTCCCTGCCCAGTCCTGATGATCTTAGATCTACAAGATCAGACCTTCACAGCCAGGCATAATTCCTACAGTTAATGGTGTCACTCAATCTCCAAGGATTGCTAGGAAGACCACCCCACAATAAAATTAAGCAGATATCAAAAAAGACTATGAAAACATATTAAAGATCATTAGTCATCATGGAAATACAGATTAGAGTTCCTAAAATGTTAAGGACCCTAAAGGTACTTGGCAGGTATAGAAACTAGAACTCATAACATTCCTAGAAGAAAAATAAAATGGTACCTGCAGTGTGGAAAAATTGTAGAGAATGGCTTTAGAAGGCATATGTGAAGTATTTAGGAGCAAGGTAACAAGCCGTCTGCAGTTTATTCTCAATATCTCAGCATAAATTATGTATTTTTTGTTTTTGGGTTTTTTGTTTTTGTTTTTCTTTTTGTTTTTGAGCCACACCCAGCGACACTCAGGGGTTACTCCTAGCTATGCACTTAGAAATTCTTCTGACTTGGGGGATCATAAGGGATGCTGGGGATCAAACCCAGGTCTGTCCTGGGTCAGCCACATGCAAGGCAAATGCCCTACCACTGCACTAACGCTTCAGCCCAGCATAAATTATATTAATCGATAGTACAGAATAGTGAGAAAAGGAATGATTAATCAAAAATCCCTACATGTTAACAGTTTATATATCTACCTAGGAGATATATAGTTAGTTTTACTATTTTTCCCATTTCTGATTTTTACCTTTTTCACATTAATTGGGAAAAATAATAAGTTCGTGAAAACACAATACTATATATTAAAATTTGGAATATATTTAAGGAAACAAATGTACAAGTTGTTTAATTAAAAATTAAAAGGACTGAAAAATTTAAATGTTTACGATGTTTAGAATAAAACATTTGACCAGAGGATTGCTAAAATGCCTTCTAAGTTTTGATTTAAAATTCAACTTCAGGAAGATTGATCACTGTAAATCACCATGTGCCTTTGACTTTGAGACTGGAATAAATTGGGAAAGGTCAACTAGCATTGCATTCCTCTGTAGACAGTCCAATAAAGCAACTCTGAAGCCAACTCTTCAAAATGACTGATTCAGCTGTTAATCATGGAAGACTGTCTGCTCTTTTAGAGGAGAATGTGTCTCTGGGATGCAGGATCAATTAGCACAATTGTGTAGGCTGATTCTCAGTCAATCAAAAAGCAAGCAAACAAACAAAAACACATAAAAGGAATGCCCTTTAAGCAGACACATGGTAGTGTTTTACTGGGCTAAGGATGATTGAACTAAGGTTAATTTTTCTCCTCTATGCCGCTGTTGCAACAACTATATTTTACTGCCCTAACTCCAACCCCCCCCTCCAACTATTATATACAGTTATAACTATATCTAACTTCCCTGTCTCCATCCTCTTGGCACTCACCCAAGAGAAAACTGGAATGGGAGACCATGGCATGTTGATGTTAAAAGGCAATTTGGACCTTCAACCAGCAGCTAGCTCATCATATAGGTTAAATAATGATTCCCATTTAAGTGACTGGATATATATGCTTGACCAGTTAATATGGAGATCAGGAACCGAAATCCAGGTCTTCTAATGCATAAATGTATGGTTTCCCCATTTCCCCTATGATGCCACCTACATTTTGGGTCTTATATAACATCGAGTAATTCTGAAATTCAAATTAATTTCTTTAAACCACTTACCTATCTATACATATCTCTCACACACATATTCATATATATAAATATGCATCAGAAGAGATAGAAATAAAAAGATGTGAGTACTTATACAGACACAGATAATAGAGCATGTGCAAAAGAAAGTGGCAAGAAGGCATCTCTCTTGATGAAATGTTGTAGGAACATGATACAAAAGAAGAAATATCAAGGATGAGGCACTTGATCATAAAATGGTAGCTAATATCCTGACATGTTATTAAAATGATTTATAATCAATACAAATATGCAAAACCCCTCCATTGTTTAAATAAGCAAATTCAGTACATAAGAAAATTCAGTACATATGTGATTCTCAAAATAAGAAATATTTAATTCCAAAAATTATAAAACATACTACTTAAGCAGCACTCAAATAATTTTAAATCAATAAAGCATATTCTTTTGGAGAGAGGCAACTGGCAGTGTCAGGGTTCACCCCTGGTCTGCACTCAAGGATCACTACTGTTAGGGAACTATATGGAATTCTGGGGATTGAATCCCACTTAGCTGCTTGCAAGTCAAATATCCTACCCACTGTACTATTATTTTAATAATATGTTTTAAACATTTGAAAAATTGGATCTGTAATATAGTTCAGAGGTAAATCACATATTTGAGACTCTTGACTTGATCACTGGGACTACAAAAAGGAATAGAATGTGAAGAAGAAGGGGAAAGGAAGAAGGGAATTAAATGTAAAGGCATGGAAAATGTATTTAAGACTTGAGGGAAATAATGAGGTTGAAAATAATGAAACCACACAGTCCAAGAAATTGAGGCCGACAGAGAGGGCAAGGTCCTATCTGTGACTCATAAGTGCCATTTTGCACACAGGTCAGTGAGCCCCAAGGGAAAGAGATAGATTAGATAAGGAGGGCTCTTCAGCCACCCTGGTTGGTCTCTGCACAGCCAACAGTCTCAAAAAACTGAGACATACAGAGTGGCAGCAGGGTTCTCTTTGTGACTCAAAAGCACCATTTTAGCCCTCAGGTAAGTGTGCCCCAAGAATAGCTTTGCTCCACCACAGTGAATTTCTTTCAGTGAATGAATCAAACTTCAACACATACAACAAACTTCAACACCTCCAGATTGTAATGGTCACAATGGAAAAGCATACCAAACTCCACAATATTTATTGAGTGAATATTGTAAATCTGAAGACAAGCCTAGTATTAACCAGTTGTTATAAGTACTTTTCTGGCCGCTCATTGGATGCATATATGTTTAAGGTGTGATTTGATTATTTCTTGTACATATTTCTTAATTATTAAGAAATGACCCTCTAGGCCCGGAGATATAGCACAGCGGCGTTTGCCTTGCAAACAGCGATCCAGGACCAAAGGTGGTTGGTTCGAATCCCAGTGTCCCATATGGTCCCCCATGCCTGCCAGGAGCTATTTCTGAGAAGACAGCCAGGAGTAAGCCCTGAGCACCGTGGAGTGTGCCCCCCCCCCCAAAAAAAAGAAATGACCCTCTCTGTCTTTAATAACCTTTGAACCTAAAGTTATGTTGTCTAATATTAGTATGGCCACTGAGCTTTTTTGAGGAATATTAAAGAAAGCTGTTGACTATTTTCTTGGGTTTTGGGCCACACCTGGCGGTACTCAGGAGTTACTTCTGGCTGTCTGCTCAGAAATAGCTCCTGGCAGGCACGGGGGACCATATGGGACACCAGGATTCGAACCAACCACCTTGGGTCCTGGATCAGCTGCTTGCAAAGCAAACACCGCTGTGCTATCTCTCCAGGCCCCAGTTGACTATTTTCTTTTTTTTTTTTTTCTTCCTGAATTGCTTCTATTTACCTTTATTTTAATCGAAAGCATGTAATTAAGAAATTTTCTCTCCAGAAAAAACTTCTAATAAGCAAATTTCCATTATCTTTTTTTAACATAATTTTTATTTTAATTGTAGTGGCTTACATATCGTTCACAGTAATATTCCAGGTACATATTACATTGAATCAGGGGAATTCCCACCACCAAATTGTCCTCCCACAACCGCTCCCCTTCTGCCTCCCATATCCTCCATTCTTCCCCCCAGGGGCTGCTAGATTGCATGGTCCCCTCTGTGTGTAGTTAATTACTTAGTGGGCTTATAACTGTTTGGTCTTGGTGCCTCCATTATTGCCCCGTCTAGTTGGGAGGCGGGACTAGAAAGATCAAGTTATGTGGATTTGTTTGAGGAAGAGAAAGGTAATATAATGGGGTAAAAATCGACTACGCCGACTATGAGCAGAGTCATTCTAGTTGACTATTTTCTAAACAAGACAATTACTTTCCTAAATAAAAAGGAAGGAAGGAAGGAAGGAAGGAAGGAAGGAAGGAAGGAAGGAAGGAAGGAAGGAAGGAAGGAAGGAAGGAAGGAAGGAAGGAAGGAAGGAGGGAGGGAGGGAGGGAGGGAAGGAAAAAAGGAAGGAAAGAAAGAAAGAAAGAAAGAAAGAAAAGAGAGAAAGAAAAAAGAAGAAAGAAAGAAGAAAGAAAGAAAAAAAAGAAGAAAGAAAGAAAAGAGAAAGAAAAAGAAAGGAGAAAGAAAGAAAGAAAGAAAGAAAGAAAGAAAGAAAGAAAGAAAGAAAGAAAGAAAGAAAGAAAGAAAGAGAGAGGGGAGGGAGGGAGGGAGGGAGGCAGGCAGGCAGCCAGGCAGGCAGGAAGGAAGGAAGGAAGGAAGGAAGGAAGGAAGGAAGGAAGGAAGGAAGGAAAGAAAGAAAGAAAGAAAGAAAGAAAGAAAGAAAGAAAGAAAGAAAGAAAGAAAGAGAAAGAAGAAAGAAAGAAAGAAAGAAAAGAAAGAAGAAGAAAGAAAGAAAGAAAGAAGAAAGAAAAGAAAGAAAGAAAGAAAGGGAAGAAAGAAAGAAAGAAAGAAAGAAAGAAAGAAAGAAAGAAAGAAAGAAAGAAAGAAAGAAAGAAAGAAAGAAAGAAAGAAGAAAGGGAAGAAAGAAAGAAAGGAAAGAAAGAAAGAAAGAAGAAAGAAAGAAAGAAAGAAAGAGAAAGGAAAGAAAGAAGGAAGAAAGAAAAAGAAAAAAGGAAGAAAGAGAAAGGAAGAAAGGAAAGAGGGAGGGGGAGGGAGGGAGGAAGGAAAGAAGGAAAGCAGGAAGGAAGGAAGGAAGGAAGGAAGGAAGGAAGGAAGGAAGGAAGGAAGGAAGGAAGGAAGGAACTGAAATTGTAGTCAAAACTCTCCTCCAAAACAAAAGCCAAGGCCCATATGGCTTCATGAGTAAATTCTTTCAAAATTGGCATAATGCCAATCCTTTTCAGGACATTCCAGGAAATTGAAGAAATGGAAACACTCCCAAATAGTTTCTATGAAGCTAGTATCTTCCAAGATAACAAAGGCAAACAGAGACACCACAAAAAAGAGATCTATAGGCCAATATCCCTGATGAACACAGATGCAAAGATCTTCAACAAAATTCTAGCAATAGAATCAAACAGCTCATCAAAAAGATTATATACCATGATTAAGTTAGATTTATACCAAAGATGCAAGAATGATTTAACAAGTCAATCAATATAATACACCGTATCAATAAAAGGAAAAATAAAAATTATATGATCCTATCAATAGATGAAGAGAAAGCATTTATGAGGGTCCAGCACCCATTCATGATAAAACTTTCAACAAGATGGCAATTGAAGGAACTTTTCTCAATATAATCAAGGCCTACGGCACAATAGGTACAATGCCTATGGTAAATACTATACTAAAAGGGGAAAAACTAAAAGTGTTTCCTCTAATATCTGTCATGAGACAAGGTTTTCCCTTCTTACTATTTCTATTCATTATAGTATTGGAAGTACTTGTCATAGTAATCAAGCAGAAAAAGATATCATGGGCATCTAGAGTTAGGGAAGAAGTCAAGCTTGCACTGTTCACAGATGCTATGATACTATACTTAAAAAAACTAAATAGTTTACCAAAAGGCATCTTAAAACAGTTGATTTATATAGTAAAATGGTAGGCTATAAAATTATTTTGAAAAATATCCATGTATTTCTATAATAATGAAATAATGAAAGAGAAGAGATATTAAAAATAATACTATTCACAATTGTATTCAAAGAAAAACAAGTATCTCAAAGTCAATTTAATTAAAGAGGTGAAAGACCTATACAAAGAAAACTATAAAACACTGCTTCTAGAATAAAAGAGGTTACAAGGAAAAAGAGATATATATTCTGCTTATGGATTGAGAGTATCAACATTATTAAAATCACAATAATTCCTTGAGCATTGTACAGATTTAATGCAATCCCTATAAGAATACCTATGACATTCTTCAAAGAAGTGAATCAAACACTCTTGAAATTCATTTGGAACAATAAATACCCATGATTGCTAAAGTAATCCTTGGGGAAAAGTTGGGAGTCATCACTTTCTCAAACTTTAAACTGTACTATAAAGCAGTGATCATAAACAGTAAGGTACTGGAATAAAGGCAGACCCTCAGACCAATTGAATAGACTTAAATAATCTGAGACTAATCCCAGCTATACAATTAATTAATCTTTGATAGAGAAGCAAGAAATACAAGTGGAGCAAAGAAAGCTTCTTCAATGATTATTGTTGGGAAAACTGGTCAACTACATGCAAAAGAGTGAATTCAGACCTTTCTTTAACAATAAATGAAGTTCAAATCAAAATGAATTAAAGACCCTGAGAACAGATCTGGAATTAGAAGATACATAAAGGAAAACATATGAAAAACACTGCATGACATTGAAGGTAATGGAAACTTTAAGGATAAAACACCACTGACCAAGCAAGTGGAAGAAAAGAAAAACAAATGAGGCTACATTAAGCTGAGAAGCTTCTGTTACCTCAAAGGAAATAGTGACTAGGATACAAAGGCCACACAAAGATGGGAGAAACTATTTACCCAATACCCATCAGATAAGGGCTAAAATCTAAGATATACAAAGTACTGATAGAACTTAACAACAAAAAAATCTAACCCCATCAAAAAATGGGGAGAAAAAAAGTGAACAGACATTTCCTCAAAGAAGAAATATAGATAGCCAAAAGGCATATGAAAAATACTCCACATCACTAATCAGGGAACTGCAAATCAAAACAACATTAAGAGGCCATCTCACACCACAGGGACTGATACACATCACAAAGAACAACTAGTGTTAGTGTGGATGCAGATAAAAAGGATCTCTTGGGCCTGGAGAGATAGCACAGCAGTGTTTGCCTTTCAAGCAGCCGATCCAGGACCAAAGGTGGTTGGTTCGAATCCCAGTGTCCCATATGGTCCCCCGTGCCTGCCAGGAGCTATTTCTGAGCAGACAGCCAGGAGTAACCCCTGAGCAATGCCGGGTGTGACCCAAAAACCAAAAAAAAAAAAAGGGATCTCTCATTCACTGTTGATGGGAATGTTGACTGATGCAGTCTTTTTGGAAAACAATGTGGATATTCCTCAAAAACCAAGATCTTGAGCTTCATATGATCCAGCAATACCACTCCTAAGAATATAACATAGGAACCCAAAAGCACCATGCAGAAAGACCTATAAATTCCTATATTTATCACAGAACTATTTACAATATCCAGAATTTAGAGAAAAATTAAGCAGTTGCCTGAGAACTGAGTAGTGGCTAAAGAAACTGTGGTACACCTATACAATGGAATACTATGCAGCTGTTAGAAAAATTAAGTCATGAATTTTGCTTATACATAGATGGTATGGAAATTATTAGGCTGAGTGAAATGAGTCAGAGGGAAAGGGATACACATAGAGTAATTCCTCTCATTTGTGGGATATAAGAACATCAAGTACCTTCAAATAAACTTAGCTAAAGAGGTGAAAGATCTACGCAAAAAAGCTACAAAACACTGCTTCAAGAAATAAAAGAGGACACATGAAAATGGAAATAATTATGGATTGGGAGGATTAAGATCAGAAAAATGGCAATACTCCTGAATCACTGTCTAGATTAAATACAGTTCCTATGAAGACATCTATGATTTTTTTTTCAAATAAATCAAAGACCACTGAAATGTATATGGAACAGTAAACCTCTATAGAAGCTAAAGCAAACCTTGGGAAAAAGAAAATGGCAGGCATCATTTTCCCCCAATTAAAAAAAAACTGGTATGTTTTACCACAAAAATTAATAAGCAAGGCATATGAGGTTTCACTTCAAAAAATCATAGTAAATTGTGTAGTCTTGTAGATGAAATTTTCAGATATAACAGCTTATTGCTTAATTTAGAAGAGGAAATGATTGAGTTCTTAACACATGATGGATGTAAACATTTTTGTGGACAGATAAACAAAAGAATGCAGACCACAATGGCAAGTTCAATTAATCCTTTAAGTACCTAACCTTTCTTTCAATTTGAAATACCATATATCTCTTCCAAAAAGCTTCTTGTCTCTCCATTCCCTCCATCTTCCTGTTTCCAGATGGCCCTGTCAACCCTTGCACTCACCTGCAAACCAAACAAATTCATCCTTAAAAACAGTAAACAGTGCTGGAAGGATTTTATAGGAGCTTTAAAACCCTGCCTTGTAGGTGGACAACTGTATTTTCATTCCCCCAAATCACAAACTACTCCCAAATAGACTGCTGGGAGTGAGAATAAGTACATGACCAGTAAAATCCCTGAGTGCTGCCAGTTGTGACATTCCCTCCAAAAAATTACGTTTAACATG
This sequence comes from Suncus etruscus, assembly GCF_024139225.1. Classification (NCBI taxonomy): domain Eukaryota; kingdom Metazoa; phylum Chordata; class Mammalia; order Eulipotyphla; family Soricidae; genus Suncus; species Suncus etruscus. The sequence goes on from NC_064859.1 coordinate 26,388,473, forward strand.
AGAATCAAAAATTGAATATTCCATAGGGATTTTTAAATATCAGCCATGGTACTGTCTCTGCTTCAGATCCTCTCGGTGTTGAACTATAAAATAAATACCATTCTTAAACAGCTCAGTCTAAAATCAGAGAATGTTGGTGTCACAGAAAGAAAAATCAGCTTACTGAAGAGGTTGAGGCAACAGAGTGTAGAACTCCACCCAGTCACCTCCCCCAAGGTGAAGACACCTCCTTGAGCTTCTCCTTTTCCTCATACTTCCCTTTTTCATAAGTTGCAGTCACAATTTAAAGGAAAATTACATGATGACATTAAAACAACGTAGATCTCTCTAGAGTCAACTAAAGCAGAAGTGAGTTCATATCATCTAGTCATCCACATTCATGGAGCATGCCATTTAAGCTAGTGTTACACTGACTCACATACCTATTTCTGCAGTCTCATACAGCAGATCACTTAATTTTCCACCCTGAACCATGAAATGACTTGCTTAACGTCCCAGTAAAAGATTATTTAGTGTCTAAATTCTTTGAACATGAGAAAACTAATCTATTCAGAGGTATATTTTTTCACACAAATACATTCTTTTTTTTTTTTTTACAAATACATTCTTACATTAGAAGATCTCATCATAAGAATCTATTAAGTGAGTAGCAAAAGACAAAGTGTTGACTTCTGGGACTTGGGAAATCCCAAATCCTAAACCTCAAATTTGTGAAGTGAAATTTCAATTTGACTTCTTGGGAACTGGGGGTTCAGTTCTGCTTCTGCTAGCTTGTGTTACATTAGCCATGTTATTTTCATTTTTTCCAAACATTTGTCTCCAATGCTGTACAACAAAGATAATAAATTAGTAATGTCCTCTGTTGTAAAGATTAAATAAAATAACAAGTTTCCAAAGTTTAGTAGCAGTGTCTGGCTTGAAGTAGGTGATCAAATATTTGTAACCCTGGGTCTGAATAATAGTACAGAACCTAATTAGATCTCTGACATTGCAAGATCTTCAGTCTGGAGTTCAATTCTGGGTGCAGCCCTGGCCAGGGAGCTGCCTGGATGGCCCTGTGATCCCCACCCACCTCAGGGTCAAAGCATCTATATATCTCTGGTCCTTGCACTGAATCATGAACAGGCTCCTGGAGGAACAGCCTGTGTGTAGGCATCAGCTACCTCATACCAGCCTTACTTCTGAGCATCACATCTGGATGGCCAGTAACTATGTACCTAAGTTTTCTCACCAGCAAAACAAGTAGCACCTCTTGGTAGGGTTGGTAGGGTTGTTCTATGTGTCCTGAGAATATTCAGTCCTATCCTTGTTGCTGGTGGCTCAGCAGGTGCAGGTACTGGGCCCTGTTTTCATGGCCTTGCATTTGGAACACTAGGGAGCTTTATCAAAGAATTCTTGTGCAAAGACCCTTGACTTCTGTTCTAGTCTTCACTTTTCCAAGCCATGTGCTGGATCAGTTCTGCTATGTGTACTGCATACTGAATTTGTTGAGAATACAGTTGGTTTGGTATAAGAGGGCATCATATATACTATTGATCAGTGATTCACTCCACTTATTTTTAATATTATTTTAAAGACATCCAAATTAGCAGTAAATTTTAAAGAACTTCCAAAACAACTTTATTGGCTAAAAAATAACCTTTTACCCATTGAGAAAGAGAAGTTGAGGTTATTAAACCCAGTCTTGTCACAACCCAGTTAGGTTCTAACATCATTCTGCCCTTGATGGGTTCACCAGACCTTCCTTAGCTGGCTTGTGTAAGTTTTTGCAGAGAACCAACAAAGTTCTGGGGTTTACTGTTAGGGTTTGAATACAAAGTCTCTCTCACTCCTGTCAGGCTGTGAGCAAACTCTTGTTCTCCAAACCTGTATTCTCGCCTGTGCTTACAACTAAGCGTTCCCTCCCACCCCCTCCCCCCTCCTCTCTCTCTCTCTCTCTCTCTCTCTCTCTCTCTCTCTCTGGTCAAAAGAGTTGCAATTCTCTGAGTCAAGGAAAATCTGTGTCTTGTTTAGAATGAAGAAGTTGTAAAATGATACTAGGATTCATTTTCTTAATGATCTTTCTTCAATAATTCGGTAACCAAGCCAGGAGCCAGTGCACATGACTGCTAACAGCTAGGAGAGGAGATGTACATAGACTTACATAGACGCTGCTACTCATAATCTATATCACCTGTGTACCTCCTCCTTTGTGCTAGGTTCTACTCGCATAGAATTTAGTATTTATACGTATGAGACAACTGAAAGAAACTTCATGTCAAACAAAGCAAAGAACTTAAGCACCTTACCAAGAAACTCTAGATTTAGGTTTAATGCTTCAGCTGACAAAGAAAATATTCTGAAACAAGCATTTATTTAAAATAACTAATATTAATATATTGCCTCAGGCATTCAAAATATTTCAAAGAAAAAGGCAGCTATATAAATTATGGAAATAATAAAATGTTTTGCTTTTTATTTTCTTGATTTATTTTATAGTCTATGCTCTAAAAGAATTACTCTTGCTGAATGAAAAGTTCAGATGCCTGATAATCCTTTCTCATTCCCATTTCCAGTGGAACAATCTCACTTATTCAAGATTTAATTTTCTAAAATTTTTGTAATAGAAAATTTAAAATATGGATAATTAATGACGAATAATTTTATTTCAAGATATTTTACTTATCTTTAAGTTGCAGGTACTATCTTTACATATGTTCTTCTACAGGTAAGTTATTGCAAAACAGTATTATCATTAATTATTATGAATTCCCATATAAAGAATTAGTGCCTATTGCAATGAAAAAATATATATCCTTATCTATATCTATATATTTCTATATTCTATATTGATATCTGCATATCTTTATGCGTATTATATGTTTTCTATAAAAGTGTTTTATAGGATAGCTTATGAGGGCTAAAGTTGTAGTTCCATGGTAGAGCACTTGCCTGCACATAAAAAGCCTTGGCTTCAATCCTCAGCATCACAAAAGAAAAATAAAATAAGATAGAAAGAAAGGGTGAGCAGTAACTAGAGATAAAATCAGGCTGGGCTCATTTGTTTTCTATTTGCTTGTAACTCTCACTATCATACAAACTTTACAAACCTCAACTTTGGTTAAATTTACTTAGGTTAAATTTACTCTAAACCAAACCTGGTATACCAGGCAGAGTTAGAAAGGGTATCTAACTCTTTTTGGTCAAATTTTGGTAATTACCATGGACATGAGAAAATGAGGTCAAGTGATCAAAAGTCCCTTTCAGCTTTAAGTCAAAATTGAATCCCCCAGTAATGCATGTCATTTAGCCCACAACCAAAGCCTTGTGGGCTGTAGTGTTAATGAAGAACTTAAAACAAAGTCACATGAAATGCTCCTTCAATCCAAAAGCTGGACATCTGAAGGTATATCCTGAATCTGGCAGTTTAGATAAGTAAGCTCACTTGGAGTAATGTGTGTATGCTTTTACGGAGGGAAGCCCTTAGAATACCAATTAACTATGTGTGTGAGTTTTCCCATCTGGAGGATTTTCATAATGAACAATATACCCAGAATCAGACAAAGAAAACAATAATGCTAACAAAAGTATGTTACCACATCATCCCAGTGAACCTTGTATTATTTCATTTAATTGTGATCATATTTTCTGATCTTTAAAAATGATACATTTACCTGTCACTTTAAGGTACATTATATACATTTGCTGAGTTATAAATGAAGAGTTTTCAACCTAATTTTGGGGCTAGGGTGAAACTCCACACCCATTAGTGCCTGGAGGATGGCTACGCCCAACTGACTGTGCTTAAAGTGTCACCGTGGGTTGGACTGAGGTCAGTCATATACAACACAAGTGCCTTAACTTGTCTGTACTTTCTGACTTTCAATCTAATTTTAAATTTTAGACAAATAATATTTTATCCATCTATTTTAATATGACCTAAGAAATAAGCTAAAAATTACTGTTATTATACCTATCCATTTTTAATCATGTTTTGCACTTTTTCTCTTTAAAAAAAGTAGAGGTGGAAATTTAAATAACAGTCAAGTAGACTTTCTGAGTAATTTCTCTAGCAAAAGAGTTAGAGTCTTATAACATAGCCTCCTTGTGGGTTTCTTGAAAAGGATGCTTTAGGAGCTAGAGAGATAGGATATCTTGTAATGGCCAAACCATGTTCCATCCCCAGCATTCCATAAGATTCCCCAAGCCTGCCAGGAGTAATTTCTGAATATAAAGCCAAGAGTAACCCCTGATCATTGCTAAGTGTGGCCCAAAATAAAAAATGAAAAGAAAAGGGTACTCTAAATTATGAGAGATTTTTACTTAAGTCATCCACTTTTCAGACTACTTAGTCTGGATTTTCCAACCAAGCTGAGCTGATGTCTGAACTAAACTTATTCACATTAAGAATCAGAATGCAATAAAATATACACTGGCTTCTCCCCCAGTTTTCCAGATGCTCTAGTATTCTACTACTGGAAGACTCCTATTGATAGATTCAATACTAAGCATTTTTTAAAGTGAAAGAGAAAAGAGTGCAAAGTTGGACTCGAATCCTCAGACCCATCTCCACAACTACATTCACAGGTATGTCTGCTTACCCTCTTCACCAGGTAGCCCTCTCTGATCTTCTTGGGCTCCATGACAGCTGGACAGAAGGCTGAGTCTACCCTCAGACAAGTTCTGTCAGAAGTTCCACCTTTTCTGACAGCCCAGGCAGCTGTGGGCTGCTTTTCTAAAGTGAGGTCCCTTTCACAATTTCCCGTCTGCTCTCAATCACATGATCATATCCTCTTCCCCTCTCTGGGGTGAAAAACCAGAATAAGAAACTGCATAATGAAAAAAAAAAAACCCATTCTTTGTTAAACCTGGAGATTTATTCAAAGTACAAATGGATTGTAATTATCCAAGGCAAATTGTTATCACCTTAAAGACCATCATTTTCCAAAGAGAAAATAATGGCCAAAAGAAGAGGCAATTGAGCTATAAAATTTTACTGGTGGAAATTATTTCAGTTTAAGAATTATTCCTGAGACCCAGGAATTGCTTAATAAAAATGCCAAGAAATTCAGAATAGTCAGGTTAATATAACAAAAGTAACTACTGTTAAGTTGTCCCTGTTTATGTCATGTGATTTCCAGCTTACCTTGCTGCTTAATTCTGATCCTTACAAGAAACCTATAGGAAAACATATATCATCAAATAACATCATTTTAGCCAGAGGGAGAAAATGCAAGGTGACCCAGCATGTCCAAATTACATCCTGACAAAGAAGTTTCCCAGGGAACTGCTGCTTCCCACTGAGTCTGAGAACTGTGAGCTACCTAAAGACCAGTCCCACAAAGTTCTATAAGAAGTGCATAACACACCACTACAAAAGATCATTTCTCTCTTTATCTCTCTCAGCCCCTATCACCCCCTATCATCATTACTCCACATTTACCCTTTTTAACTTAAGTACTGTAGAGTCCTAAGTCACAGACCAAAGTGGTGCCCTGGAGTTAACACCCCCAACTATTCCAAAAGGCATAAAATGGACATGTATGTCTTTTCAACATTTTATGTGTGTTTTCTTTGAGGGCTATAACTCTTGCTGAATATTTTCTTATACACTGACGATCCCCCCCCCTTTTTTTTATCTTTTCTTCTCTTTGTGAACTGTTCAATAGGGAATTTGGTGAAAGAGTCCCTCAGTTTAATGTTTATGTTTGAACCAAGTCATGGGTATTGTTGGACGTGTTCTTAGGCCCCCATATACTCCGATAATGCCACGTGGCTTTATTTCTTGTTTGCATAGGCACATTAAAACGGGAAAATACTATACATTCAAATAAGTTCTTATCTAATAGAGATGGGAGCACACAAATCTTATAGTGCAATGGGACCTTACACCTGAACATTGACATAATGACCTGGCACAGGCCTCGGAAGAATGGGCATTCTCCATTCACCCCTGATCTAGGAAATACATCTACGAAACATCCAAGGTTGTCTATAACATCACCTGGAGGCAATCCTCTACCAGGAAAGACCCTACCGCTGCTCTGACATCGACCTACTCAAAAGAGACTTCCCTTAACACTGAGAAGACTTAACAATGACAATGACCTGCTTACTGGACAGGGCTTTCTGTATTGCCCCTTAATTGTGAGGTGAAACTAGAGGATACTCCACACCAGCCTGACTTCAATGTAGGATGTGCAGATTCCAGGATCTTTAATACAGAAACCTGATGTCAACAATAGAGACTATGTGAAAAATAAAACTGTATTGGCACTACAGACAATGACTTGGATTGAACAAACTAGTTTGCCTGGAGCCTAGAATTGGTCTTATGCCAGGAAACTTCAGGGGTAGGGTTTCCTTGTATTTAGACCAAGGCTTTTCCTTTCCATGTCCCCCATATTTTGGTGGGCCTATGCAAACAATATTTGCCACTCTAACACCATTTTTACCGTGCTCCTTTGACTCTAACCTGTTAAAAAAAAAACCTCTTAAACTTTTGATGTTAACTTAAACTAATATGCATGTGCATGAAAATATAAAAAATACTATGCCTTCAATGTTTAAGGAGTCACATAAATTTCATGGCTTTAAATTGTTTTGTGTACTGCTAAGAAATGTTATAATGTACTACAATCTGGGGACTTGTGAACAAAGAAATTGCACTACAATCTGGGGACTTGTGGACAAAGTAATTGCACATGGGTCTGCCTTATTTTTCTTAATGTTCTTTGACTGTAAGTTCAATATTTAGGTGTCAGCAAGGGGATTTCTTTTGAGAACTCTGTCTATGGTTGATTGTCCTTCCACTGTAACTTTACCTTGTCCTCTTTGCATCATTGTTCTTATAATTAAAAATAAAAAATATCTTGGAAAAAAAAAGAAGTGCATAACATATGAGTTTGAGAAATTATACATGATAGTGCCAGTTTGATGCTTTCTCTTCAGGTGAATAAACTAGAGAGTCTCTCAAAATACTACAGGACAGAATCCTATAGTAATGCTGTATGAATCTGTTTCCAAACTTATTTGACCATCAAATTCTTCTCAAATAACTTCTGTCAGCATCTTAATAGGGATAAATTAGTATCCATTCTCCAAAGACAGTCGAAGTCCCATATCTTGGTATATGACCTTATTTGGAAATAGGATGGATGCCAAGGTGATTGATTAATTGTAGTGGAACATATACAAATTTTAAGTATCATAATTATGTTGATGATGATGGTAAAGAGTCAGATAGTATAAGTCGTTATGGTGCATGCCTAGAAATTATGCAATCCAGGTTCAATTCCTGGCATCATATAGTCCCCACAGTATCACCAGATGCAGTCGTGGAGACTCCTGAATACCTGGGAGTAGTTCAGACCTAGCAATGTTGAAAGCCACTAGGTCTGTACCCATAAGTGCTCAGAAACCATGAGTTGAAGGGCATAGAACTCAGGGTCTCGTGGATGGTATGCCTTCCACCTCTTTGAAATAACGATTTGGGTTTTTTGTTTGTTTGTTTGTTTGTTTGGGGGTGGGGATCTTTGGGCCACACCCAGTGACGCTCAGGGCTATGAGCTCAGAAATTGCTCTTGGCTTGGAATGCCGGGGATTCAACGGGAGGTCCATCCTGGATCAGCTGGGTGAAAGGCAAATGCCCTACTGCTGCGTTATCACTTGGGCTCCTAAAACCAGATTTGTAACTAATTCCTCATTAGTCCAGTAAGCTTCTTTGACTATAGTCAGCTGAAAGATCTCTGTAGTAATTGTAGTAGCTACTAATTAATAGAAATCAATAAATTCATTATAAGAGTGTGAAGTGAATCACAGACCTGAAGGAAAAGTAAAGGTCGAAGCCTTAAAAGAAGAGAAAGCATGGGTCAGAGAGATTGTATCTTCTATAAGACTGACTACATTTCAATTCTCTGTACTGCATATGGTCCCCAAGAATTGCAAGGAGTAAAGCCAAGAGTAAGCTCTGAGTACCTCAGAGAGGATCCCAAAACAAAAATAAACAAAATAAATTAGGAGAGCGAAAAGAACTGGTGGAAAGTTTTATTTATGAAAGATAAAAATTTTGCAGTTTTTCAGACTCCACCATAGTTTTTAAGCCTTTGATAGGCCTGACTTGGTTTAATGCTTGCGTTCTCTCCAATATCTAGGGAAGAATAGATTAACTGATTACCCTATCAGTGTCCATTGGAAAAAAGAATTTAACTTTAAAGTAAAATCAAGGCACTATTTTTGTTTGTTCTTTATTTGGAGTTCAAGGCAGGCACCCTATGTGCAGTAACTTTGCTCTGGCCCTCCAATTAGCAGTGTTGATAGTTAAAGAACCCACTGAAGTACATAAAAGGCTTATTAAGAGCTAGAAAAGATAAAGGCAGGAAGAAGTTCTATTCTTAGAGTTTTCTAAGAGCTGCTTCATTTCCCCTTCTCCTGCCTTCCAATTCTGTATCTAACCAACAGTCAACTGCCTCTATATTTTCAGAAGAGTAGTATTTACTTGGCAATAAATAAAGGGATGATTTTTTCAATATTTGTATTTTATTTGAGGGGCACACTTGGTGATGGTTTTGGCTACTTCTAGTTCTGTGCTCAGGGCTTACTTCAAATTGTACTCAGAGGATCATGTAACATATCCCAGATGCAAAGCATATGCTCAGCTCTTTGAGGTGTCTCCTTCCCTGTCATAACTGTACTTAATATTTTCTTTATATTACAACAAGCAATCAAAATAGTTTATATTTTTCAAGTAAATGTATACATATATTACTATTGCTTAATTACTCAAATAATGTCTAATTTGAATTCTTATTTCCCTTTGTCCTAAAGTGACCTGTGGAATGAAGAAACCCTTATGTACAATTCTCATGTTTTACATGCCTACAGTATAAAATGACTTGCATTCAGAAGAATTTACTTCAAGGAATATGAGTTAAAAGACTGGGAGATTACTGAGTTATGCTTTGCATGCAGAAGGCTTGAGTTTTATCCCCAGAACCTCATAGTTCCCTAAGCACAGAACTAAGAATGGGCCCTGAGAATTGCCAAGTGTGAACCCTTCCCACCCTTCCCATCTCCTACAAGAAAAAGAGAAAAAGAAAGAAAGAAAGAGAGAGAGAAAGAGAAAGAAAGAAAAAGAACAAAGAAGGAAGGAAGAAGAAAGAAAAGAGAAAGAAGAAAGAAAGAAAGAAAGAAAGAAAGAAAGAAAGAAAGAAAGAAAGAAAGAAAGAGAAAGAAAGAAAGAAAGAAAGAAAGAAAGAAGAAAGAAAGAGAAAGAAGAAAGAAATAAAGAAAGAAAGAACGAGAGAAAGAAAGAAAGAAAGAAAGAAAGAAAGAAAGAAAGAAAGAGAAAGAAAAAGAAACAAAGAAAGAAAGAAAGAAAAAGAAACAAAGAAGGAAAGAAGGAAGGAAGAAAGAAGAAAGAAACAAAGAAAGAAAAAAGAAAAAAAAACAAAGAAAGAAGAAAGGAAGGAAGGAAGGAAGGAAGGAAGGAAGGAAGGAAGGAAGGAAGGAAGGAAGGAAGGAAGGAAGGAAGGAAGGAAGGAAGGAAGGAAGGAAGGAAGGAAGGAAGGAAGGAAGGAGAGAAGGAGATAACGGAACAAAGGAAGGTTAAGTATTTTTTGATAGACCCTAAGCTACTTAGAAATTTCATGCCATAAAAGAGATCCCCAAATTTGTTGATTAACTGAACATGATCATGGATTTATTAGATGCTACCACTGCTTTCTCCTCCGTTCACTGCTTAGCATCACCTAGTGGTGAACAGGGGAACCATTTAATTAGTGACATCCTTATTTATGTCTTCCTCTTCTCTAGTTTCAACAAGTGTTCTTCTGCTGTCAGATATCATTTTCGGAGCAGATAATTAAAAACTCGTTCAATGTCTGTTTTAATGTTTTACTGTATCAAGACTTCTTAAAATCTCTCTTTAATTTAATTCTCCAACATTGGATCAATATTTTAGAAGTATAGTACATTTCATTAGTAAGGAGAATAAATGTAATACATAAGCAATGCATTAGTAATGCATAAGCAAAAAGAGAAAAATGACTATTTATATTTAATGAGACAAAAATATGCATTATTTATATCTCATCTTTGAAGGTTTCTGATTCTATTGAATTTGTGTTTCTTGTACTTGAATTAGTTTTACAATTCTATAAGAATAGTAGACAATTGATAGTAAAATTTGTCAATACATGTGCAAATGCAGTTCATCTGTAAAATATCAATAAATTTCACTCAATTCTCCATTTCCATGTGAAAAAGGCCAGGATTTGTTTGTCCATTTGTAAATGTATTTCTTTGCTTTATTTCTTCGCTCCATATAAGTCTGTTCTTGACTCCTTCTGTAAACCAGTTATGGCAATGTAGGCTGCTGCTTAACATGCTTTCATTTTGTTGTATATATGTCATAGTTTAATTTTAATTAATTAATCAATTATTATATAATATATTATATACTTATTATTTATCTATCCTTTATTTATTTAACTAATTAAAATTACTCTTAATACATATTTATTATCTAATTAATTGTAAATTATTTAATAAATTAAATCATTGGGGTCCGACTGTGAGAAATTGTGAGTGCTGCCTGTGTGTGTCTGTCTCCTGTCCTGTCACCTGAACCTCTTGGGAGTGGGCTGAAAAGAGGCTCCAGAAAACTCGCTCTCCCACAGAAAGAACACCATTGCAACAAGAAGAAAAACTCACATTAAGAACTGTGCTGGATTACTGAAGCCCAGGATTTCTCCCCAGACTGTTGTCTCTGCTGCATTCTTGGGCCTAAGATTTGATCCTGTGTGAGGCTTCATCCACAGAGGACACCCCTTCCTTAGAGGCAAGTCAACCCACCCATAAAGGGCAGAGTCAGAGGAGCGTGTCCACGTACATCATTTAGCCAATGAATATCACCACAACACGTAGAAAAACCCACAATACAAGTGTGACAATGGGGAAACAATGCAGGCCAGCATCAGACATAGAGAATGAAGATGCCAATTCTGATGATCAGAAAATGACCAACCAACTAATCAATCTCTCAGATAAGGAGTTTAGACAAGTAATATGGACGATGCTCAAATAATGCAAAGAAACCAGGGATAGAGTTGAACAGAACACTAACAAGAACCAAGAAAATATAAAGACAGAAATCACAAAACTCCAAACTGAAATAACAGGTCAAATAACAGGCCTGAAAAACTCAATAAATAAATTGAATGAAAAAATACATAAACTCTACACCAGGGTAACAGAAGCTGAAAATAGAATTGGTGCTGTGGAAGAAGAGATAAATAACAACACCATACAGTGGGAGAGATTGGAAAAAAAAACTTAAAGCAAATGAATAGACAATGGAAAAAATAGTCAAAGAATGGGAACAGATGAAAATAGAAGTTTATGATTAGCTCAACAGAAACAACTTAAGAATCATTGGAGTCCCAGAGACCCAAGAAGAAAATTTCCAGGAAGAATCAATGGTCAAGAACATCATTAGAGAGAAACTTCCAGAGCTAAAGAATATATGCGATCATTTCCTGCATGCCCGAAGAGTACCAACCAAAAGAGACCCCAGAAAAAAATACCCCAAGATACATCCTAGTCACAATGACAAATCCCACAGATAGAGACAAAATTCTGAAAACAGCAAGATCAAAAAGGGAAATTACATTCAAGGGAGCATCCTTGAGATTTACAGCAGACCTGTCACCAGAAACACTCAATGTCAGAAAGCAGTGGTGGGACATAGTGACAAAACTCAATGAAATAAATGACCTAGAATACTGTACCCAGCAAACTCACTTTCCGGTTTGATGGAAGAATACATGGTTTAACAGACAAAAAACAGCTCAGAAACTTTACAGACTCAAAACCAGTCTTAAGAGAAAAACTGAAACACCTAATTTAAGAAAAGACACACCAAATTTTGATATAAAGATGGCATTAAATCCCAGGACAATACTTTCTCTCAATGTCAATGGACTCAATGCACCAGTTAAGAGACACAGGGTGGCTAAATGGATCAAAAAAAACTCAACCCAACCTTCTGCTGCCTACAACAAACACACCTGAATAGTCAGAACAAATATAAACTCAAAATAAAAGGCTGGAAGAAAATTATCCAAGCAAACAACACCCATAAAAAAGCTGGAGTGGTCATACTAATATCAGATAATGCAAACTTTATACTCAGAAAGGTTGTAAGGGACAAAGATGGACATTTTATATTAGTCAAGGGGTATGTAGAGCAGGAAGAAATCACTCTCCTAAACATATATGCACCGAATAAGGGTCCAGCAAAATATTTAATACAATTGTTGACAAATCTGAAAAATAATATCAATAACAACACAATAATTGTGGGGGACCTCAACACGTCTTTGTCAACACTGGATAATTCAACCAGACTGAAACCTAAAAAGAATATACTAGACCTGAGAAGGAAAATGGAAAAAAGAGGCCTAGTGGATATATATAGGACACTCCATCCCCAGAAACCTGGATACACATTCTTCTTCAATGTACATGAGACATTCTCCAGGATAGACTACATGCTGGCACATAAAACATACCTCCATAATATCAAGAGGATATAAATCTTGCAGGATACCTTCACTGACCACAAGGCTCTGAAATTATATGTGAATTCTTTTTTTTTGGGGGGGCCACACCCGGCGGTGCTCAGGGGTTACTCCTGGCTGTCTGCTCAGAAATAGCTCCTGGCATGCACGGGAGACCATATGGGACACCGGGATTTGAACCAACCACCTTTGGTCCTGGATCGGCTGTTTGCAAGGCAAATGCCACTGTGCTATCTCTCCGGGCCCTTATGTGTAAATTCTAAAGGGACACAGAAGAAAAACTTTAACACCTGAAAGTTAAACAGCCTCATACTTAATAACCAGTGGGTTCGAGATGAAATCAAAGAGGACACGCGGAAATGGAAACACATACCCTGCTCATGTATTGGCAGGATTAACATCAAAATGTCAATACTCCCCAAGGCATTGTACAGATTTAATGCAATCCCTCTAAAGATACCCGTGACATTCTTCAAAGAAGTGAATCAGGCACTTTTGAAATTAATTTGGAACAATAAACACCCTAGAATAGCTAAAGCAATCATTGAGGAAAAGAATATGGGAGGAATTTCTTTCCCCAACTTTAAACTTTACTACAAAGCAATAGTTATCAAAACAGCATGGTATTGGAATAAAGGCAGGCCCTCAGATCAGTGGAATAGGCTTGAATACTCAGAGAATGTTCCCTAGACATACAATCACCTAATTTTTGATAAAGGAGCAAGAAATCCTAAATGGAGTAAAGAAATGCTCTTCAACAACTGGTGTTGGCACAACTGGATAGCCACTTGCAAAAAATTGAACTTAGACCCCCAGCTAACATCATGTACGAAGGTAAAATCCAAATGGATGAAAGACCTCGATATCAGACCCGAAACCATAAGATATATAGAACAACACATAAGCAAAACACTCCAGGACATTGAGACTACAGGCATATTCAAGGAGGAAACTGCACTCTCCAAGCAAGTGAAAGCAGAGATTAACAGATGGGAATACATTAAGCTGAGAAGCTTCTGCACCTCAAAGGAAATAGTTCCCAGGATACAAGAGCCCCCCATTGAGTGGAAGAAACTATTCACCCAGTACCCATCAGGTAAGGGGCTAATCTCCAAAATATACAAGGCACTGACAGAACTTTACAAGAAAAAAACATCTAATCTCATCAAAAAATGGGCAAAAGAAATGGACAGACACTTTGACAAAGAAGAAATACAAATGGCCAAAAGACACATGAAAAAATGCTCCACAACACTAATCATCAGGGAGATGCAAATCAAAACAACTATGAGGTACCACCTCACACCACAGAGATTGGCACACATCACAAAGAATAGAACAAACTGTGTTGGCAGGGATGTGGAGAGAAAGGAACTCTTATTTACTGCTGGTGGGAATGCCGTCTAGTTCAACCTTTATGGAAAGCAATATGGAGATTCCTCCAAAAACTGGAAATCGAACTCCCATATGATCCAGCTATACCACTCCTAGGAATATACCCTAGGAACACAAAAATACAATACAAAAATCTCTTCCTTACACCTATATTCATCGCAGCACTGTTTACCATAGCAAGACTCTGGAAGCAGCCCAGATGCCCTTCAACAGACGAATGGCTAAAGAAACTGTGGTACATATACACAATGGAATATTATGCAGCTGTCAGGAAAGATGAAGTCATGAAATTTTCCTATATATGGATGTACATGGAATCTATTATGCTGAGTGAAATAAGTCAGAGTGAGAGAGAGAGAAAGATGCAGAATGGTCTCACTCATCTATGGGTTTTAAGAAAAATGAAAGACATTCTTGTAATAATAACTTTCAGACACAAAAGAAAAAAGAACTGGAAGTTCCAGCTCACCTCATGAAGCTCACCACAAAGAGTGATGAGTTTAGTTAGAGAAATAAGTACATTCTGAACTGTCCTAATAATGAGAATGTACAAGGGAAATGGAAAGCCTTCTAGAGTACAGGTGGTGGTTAGTGGGGAGGAGGGAGATTTGGGACATTGGTGATGAGAATGTTGCACTGGTGATGGGTGGTGTTCTTTACATGACTGAAACCCAAACATGTATGTAATCAAGGTGTTTAAATAAAATAAAATAAAATAAAATATATTAAAAATAAATCAATTAAATCATTAATAATTAGATTATTAAGTTATTTAATTTATTATAAATTATTTATTATGTTCTAGATTCTATATTTATTATTATCTATTAAATTAAAAATAACTCTTCAGCATTGGCAGCTCAAAGATATCACACATTTGACTGATAAATATTAGAATATCATCAGTCCTAAATCTAAATTAAACAAAAATATGTCAATCATTGACATGAGTCAGAGATTTTTCACCCTAAGTACATACTAATAGGCTTCCTGGCATAGTTCTATGGAACTATGGTCAATCTTCTCAATGAACAGGATAAACTTTATATATGTATTTTTTTTTATCCATCTTGCCTAAGGTATTCTGAGTAAACCAAATGGATGCAGGCTCACCTTGTAGTTGAGAAATCTATAGCTTAGGGAACCAGAAACTTTAGTCTCATGAAAAGCAGACTGGCCCCAACTTTACCTCAGAGGGAGGCATTAACTTTTTTATACTGGACTACAAACAAGTCTGAAAGTTTGTCCTTAATTATCTACCTCTTCCAAAGACTGTTGTCTGCTAGTCCTCTTATAAAAAATAAAGGCAAGAGGAGGGGCCATAGAGATAGCACAGCATTAGGGCATTTGCCTTGCATGCAGCAGACCCAGACAGATGGTGGTTGAATCCTGGCATTCATTATGGTCCCTGGAAACCCTTGCCAGTAGCTAATTTTGGCTTTTTGATCTCAGATCTCCAACCTTCAGAACTATGAGACAAATGTCTATACTGTTTAAGCCATCAAGTTTGTGGTGGTTTGTTATAGTTTTTTCAAATTTAAACACTGATTTACAAAGTTTACAGAAATCAGATGTTTACAGTGGTTTCAGGTATTAAAGGTTCCAACACTAATCCACCACCATGGTGGCCTTTCCTCCTCCACTGACCCAAGTTTCCCACCCACTAATCCAGCCTGCCTCCATAGTAGGCACAAACAAATTTACTTCCTATTACTTTTTACAACAAAGTGTCAGATGGAATGATCATAAAATAGAGCAATAAAAGTCATTTGTGATCATTTTTTTTTTTTGGTTTTTGGGCCACACCCGGTAATGCTCAGGGGTTACTCCTGGCTATGCACTCAGAAGTTGCTCCTGGCTTGGGGGACCATATGGGACACCGGGGGATCGAACCGCGGTCCGTCCAAGGCTAGCGCAGGCAAGGCAGGAACCTTACCTTTAGCACCACCGCCCGGCCCCTAATTGTGATCATTTTTATGAATCATAATGATGTTACTAAAGTCATTGTTTGAAGCTGAGCTGGTAGTGCTGATTGAGTCATTTGTGTTATTATTTTGGGTCATTGAGATTGGTGGGCTTCTATGCAACTTTCAAGTTTTTATGCCTCTGTTGGCCTGTTAGTACGGTGAATTATGGCAGAAGTGTCACACAGCCACTTATGTGGCTGCATGCTCTAGAAGTTGCAGAGTTAGAACATTTATATGTCAGAGAAGGTTGGTTAGGCCTCTCTGGAAGCAGTTGACGATCTGCCAGCCCCATTCGGAGAAGACCACAGAGTTTTCAGCTAGAAACCTATCTATTTGAGAAAATGTGGGTAGTTATATGGATTTTCAAAATAAGTTATAGAGGTTTTTTTTTTTTTTTTGGAGGGGCCATACCCAGTGATGCTCAGGGTTTACTCCTGACTATGTGCTCAGAAATTGCTCTAGCTTGGGGGACCATATGGGACGTCAGGGTATTGAACCTTCATAGTTCCTGGGTAGCCACATGCAAGGCAAAAGCCCTACTGCTGCACCATCACTTTGACCCTAGTTCTGGAGTATTTTCATGTCAGTTTTCTTTTTGGAAAAAAGTTTTTTTTGTTTTTTGTTTTTTTTTTGTTTTTTTTTGTTTTTTGTTTTTTTTGGAGGTGGGTTTTTATGTAAGATAACACCCAGAACCTCATACATGTGGGACATACACTCTACCATTGAGTTGCTGGCCTTTGATAGTTTAGTCTAGCAGCCTAAAATGACCAAGACATACACAAAGTATCCATACTATAATGCACGCATCTTTTTAAAAATTTTTCTCTTTATTTAAATATCACGGTTTAAAAAGTTGTTCATATAGTTATTTTTGCCATTTAAAGTTTCAACACAGGGCCAGAGCGATAGTGCAGTAGTAGGACATTTGTCTTTCATGCGGCTGATCCAAGACGGACTCCATTTTGATCTCCAGGGTCCCATATGAGTCTCCAAGCCAGGAGCGATTTCTGAGCACATTGCCAGAAGTAGGCCCTAAGCTTCACTGAGTGTGGCCCAAAAACAAGAACAAAAGCAAAAGCAAATAAAGTTCTAACACACCACCAGTAGAACATCCCTTCCACCATTGTCACCAGTTTCCCACCTTCACCCAAGCCTGTCCTTTGGCAGATTGAATAATTTACTTGTAATTACTTGTTACAAATAAATAAATGGTAATGGAATTATTTTTGGAAAAACTTTATTTAAAAATGTTGTGGAAATTGTCTCATAATGGAGTCTTTATTATTGTTTGAAGGTTTAATAAGCTGTTTAATGCTAGTAGAGCATTTTCTTGGTTTTGTTTATTGAATTTAGGTGAATTTTATGATAAGTTCGCATTTAATTTGGTGCATTTCCATTGGGATGTCAATATTGAAAAAATATTGATGTGTCACATAGCCATGCATGCCCAGGACTTTGAGTATCTGTGAAGCTGGGCCAGTGAACGGATATGGCAACAGATGAGGATCATAGACATGAATTCTAGGGTTTCCCCTAAAGTACAGAGGCATAGGAGGAGATGGACCATAGATCCCAGAGATCTCAGTCCCTAAACTCACTTACCTGAAGTTTTGGGTGGTTAGATGTTTCTCAGAGATTAGTGGAAAAGAGGTAAAACTAGGCCCTTGGTGGAGTGGTAGTTGTGGGATGTGTATGCAACTGCCAAGGCTTCAGTATTGAGTGGTACTTTCTCTGACCCTTTTTTCAGGATGACTTCCTTTCAAATAATATGTAAGGAAAGGAGGTAAAAGAGTAATTTTGGGCCCAAAGAAGTAGCATAGAGGCAGGGTGTTTGCCTTGCATGCAGAAGGACATTGGTTTGAATCCCGGCATCCCATAAGGTCCCCTGTGCCTGCCAGGGGCGATTTCTGAGCACAGAGCCAAGAGTAACCCCTGAGCCCTGCAGGGTGTGGATAGGTTTTGTGCTTCATTTTGCATAGGCACAGTGAGTATTGGGAAAATTAGAAAGGGAATTCCCTTGGCCTAAGAGATAGGTTTCATTTTCACTTGCATTGTCTCTGGGCCCAAGCTCTCAACCTTCAGTTAGCAAGAGTGCAGCTTTGTTTCAGTGCATTTTTGTTTTTTTTTATACCACTGAGGACAACTCAATTTTCATCTCGATTGAAACCTTTAGAATTCTCTGAAAATCAATCTGAAGAGCGACTCATTTGATCTGAAACTAGGAGAATATATCTTCTCCATACAAATGGGAGAAAAATGCAAGGATGAAGAAATACTATCCTGGCCATATTTTATAGGAATGTTCTACATAGTTTTCTTTTTGGTTTTTTGGGCCACACCTGTTTGATGCTCAGGGGTTACTCCCAGCTAAGCGCTCAGAAATTGCCCCTGACTTGGGGGGACCATATGGGACGCTGGGGGATCGAACCGTGGTCCTTCCTTGGCTAACACTTGCAAGGCAGACACCTTACCTCTAGTGCCACCTCACCGGCCCTCTACATAGTTTTCTTAATCTGAGTATGCAAGTAGAAGCCAGGTGATACTAATGGAATCTATTTACCCATTCTGCAATTGTTACATCAGTGGTCTAGTCTGGGTTCAGCAAATTGCAGTCTACAGATCACATCTTTCTCGTTAACAGGGACCATTGGCTATGAATGTGTTTTCCAATTTTTTTATATGGGCTATACCCAGAGGTTCTGGAGTACTCAGCCTCACTCCAAGTCACATTAAACCCTGTACTATAGTCCTGAGGGACCACCCGAAGATACTAGGAAATCATATGAAACTGGAACTGATTCAGGGACTTGTTTGTATATGCTATGCAAGTGCCCTACAATGTTAGATATAGTCACAAGCCTGAAACTCTTTATTTTAGGAATAATAAATAAGAAAGACAAGAAAAATGCTAGGACTGACAGAGGAGGAAACAGAGATGAAGTACACATTGGAAAAAGAGGAAAGGTTTCCACTCCAAACAGTAAGATCCTCAGTCCACTCCCTGTACCTAGGATAACCACGTTGATCTCAATTTCTACAAACTAATAGACCAAAAGTATGTTCTATGGCTTTAATTTGTATTTGATGATTACTAATACAATGGAACACATTATCACATGTTTATTTTTTTACATCAAAGTAGCTATAAAAATTAAGCATAGGGTCAGAGATACAGTGCAAGAAGTCAGCTGCTTGCCTTGCAAACAGCCAATCACAAATGATCTATCACAGACATAGGATATCATTTTCTGAGCACCATTGTGGTAACTCCTGATAACAGAACCAGGAATAGCCTCTGAGTAACACAGGGTATGGCCCAGGTATGGCTGAACTTACTCCAAAACAAACAAATAAGACAGAAACTTAAGGTAGCTTACTCCTCTCATGTAAAGAGAGTCTAAGTGATCAATCTGATGTGGTTTAATAACTTCATAGTGTCAAGAAGCCAAAGGCCTTTTATCTAGCTGCTCTGTCCCCTCAGCATGTGACTTTTCTCTGTAATTTTAGTTGCTTGCTTCAGCTCCCTCCATTTTCCTTTCTTTGGGGATGAATTTTCTTTTGGGGTGATAATGAGGTATTGGGCCAAATCCAACTGGGTTTATGACTTACTCTTGACTCTCTGCTTAGGGATCACTCATAGGGGAACCTGGGAGCCCATAGGCAGTACCAAAAATAGGACATGGTTAATGTTTGCAAGGTAAATGTCCCGCCCCCAACCCTCCCTTTCTATCTCTTTCGCACCAGGTCAGTTTTCTTAAGGGCTATTTGCAGTACAAACCCTGAAATATCCTTTCACAGACATAATATATTCTAGCACCTCCCTCCCCCACTCACATCAACATTTATTTCTGAAAAAAAAAGTGTGAGGGCAGGATGTGGTCCAGAGCAAAAATAAAGAGGCTCAGTGAGCTATACATGCCCTACAGACTTAAGTGTGTCATGAAAAACTGACCAGTACATAAGCTAATGTTCTATCACATTCTAAATGCACAGACTTTAGGATGAAGGAGAGAAATCTTTGTTCTAAACAAATCAGAGCACTGGTTACGTTGAGCACAAAAGAAGCCCAAAGTTCTGTGACCACTGCCATGCCTAGCGAACTCACCCAACCCTGCAAAGTTCTCCTTTGGAAAGAACTTCTAGAAGAGACTTGGGAATTGTGATAGAAGAGCATGAATTTTGGGAACATGCTTTTATTTAAATTAATTCTAGTTCTTCATCTTAGCTTAGATAAATGGCTTGATATCTCTGATGTTCAGTTTTGTCTTCTAAAAATGCAAGAGACTAAAATAGTACCTACCTCTTGAAATGGGGTGCAAGTAACTGAGATAAGTAGGGCCTGTGAAGAAGGAGAGGAGAAGGGGTGAAGACTTTGTACCAAAACTGCTGCCTGAGTTCTCATCTCAGATCTATTTTCTGGCCAATTTTCTTCTTAAAGACTAGTTTCCTTGTTTGTAACACTAAAATAATAATAGCACTCACCGCAAACACTTGCTATGTGAAGCAAATACAATAATGTATGTACAGTTCTGAACTGTGAATTGTATATACAAATGCTTTATCAATAATATTACTGGCTTTTAAAATGTAAATGATAAATGACAGCTTAAAATATTTCAAATAAATAAGCATAAAATAAAAAAATAAGTCACTGTTTAAAAATGTAAAAAGAACGAGTGGCCAGGTTGCATGCCTCATTGCAGCCAATTTGGGTTTTATTTCCAGCACCACGTATGATCCTGTGAGCATCTCTAAATGTTCATTTCCTGTACACAAAACCCTGAACATTGCTCTGTGTAGCCCCAAAACCAATAAAAATTACAAAAAGAATACAAACACGAAGAAATAGCATAGAGGTAAGGTGTTTGCCTTGCATGCAGAAGGACGGTGGTTCAAATCCTGGCATCCCATATGGCCCCCAAGCCTGCCAGGAGTGATTTCTGAATGTAGAGCCAGGAGTAACCCCTGAGCACTTCTGGGTGTGACCCAAAAACAAACAAACAAAAAGAATGGCAAACAAAATATTCAAGAAAAAAGTATTAGTGAAAACATGAAAAAGCATTTCACAAAGTCAGCAATAAGAATAAAAAATGCTCACCTCTGCAATAATTTTAAATTTTTCATATAAAGCAATATGACATGACATGATTACCTGTCAATACTATTTTAAATGAAATCTTTATTTAAGCACCATGATTGTAGTTGGGTGTCAGTCATAAACAGAACACCTCCCTACACCAGTGCAATATTCCCACCACCTATGTCCCCCCTCTCCCATCTCTGCCTGTATTTTTTTTGCAGTTTCTTCATTAGATGTGAGCATGCATAAGTATATCACATATATTATGTACATACAGATATACATGAATTCATATAAGTTGTGGGAATAATAGAGCATGAACATGAGATCATCTGGAATAAAATCTAGGCATTGACATATATAGGTCATCTGCTGTACAAATTAAACCACATCCCTAGCTTCCTCCTCTTTTCTTTTCTTGTGTTCTTTCTTCTCTTCTTTTTCTTCTTCCTTCTCTTCTTTTTCTTCTTTCCCTTCTTCTTACTCTTCTTCGCCTTCTTTGTACTCTTCGCCTTCTTACTCTTCTTCCCGTTCTTTTTTCCTCTTCTTCCTCTTCTTTTTCTTCTTTCTCTTCTTCCCCTTCTTTTCCTCTTCTTCTTCCTCCTCTTCCTCTTCTCACTCTTCCTCCAACTCCTTTTATTATTATTCTCTTCCTGGGTCTCTGGGACTTCAATGATTCCTATGTTGTTTCTGTTGAGTTTATCAGAGACTTCTACTTTCATCGTTCACATTCTTCCAGTAGTTTATCTATTGTCTGATCATTTGTTTTAAGTCTCTCTTCCAATCTCTTCTGCTGCAAGGAGTTGTTCTGCATCTCATCCTCTGGCTCACTGACCCTGTTTGCAGCTGCTTTCAACTGAGGCTTTACACTGAGGTTTTCAATTCATCTACCGAGTTTTTCAAACCAGTTATTTCAGTATAAAGTTTTCTAATTTCAGTCTTCATATCCTCTTGATTCTTATTTGTGTTCCATTCAAGTCTATCTATGCTTCCTTTGAGCTCCATGAACATTTTCCATATTTGTTCTCTAAATACCTTATCTGAGAGGACACCTAGCTGTTTGGTACTTTTCAGATCATCAGAGCAGCCATTTTCATTCTCTATACAAGGGGTTGTCCTGAATTGTTTCCCCATTGTGATGCTTCTAGTATGGTTTTTACTATGTGCTGTGATGGGGTTCAGGGGTTAAAAGATGCAAGATGCATGCTCTGGCTCCACCCAAAAAGCAGGCAGGAAGCAAGGCTGCAGCCCTCTTTAATGGCTCTCTGGTTCCCAAACACAGCAGGAATCAGCAGCCACGTTTGTTGGGTGGGGACATCTCACCGGGTTTGTATTACCTGCCAATCTAAACATAGTTTGCATTTTTATGAAAACAAGGGAATTCTCTTATACTGTCCTTGAAAATAAATTAGAAAAAAAAAAACTCTTTGCAAAACAATGTGATAGTTCAGCTCAAAATTTAGATGAAGGATAGAAAACCTACCCCAAAGGACCATTATGCTTACTCACTTGGTCATGTAATTAAAGACCACAGGACTTTCTAAGGAAAATGCCCATTCATTCTCTGGCTTCCACTCATCTTTAAATTGATAAAGAGGTTTATTTAATTCAAGGTTCAGTGTGTAGTTTTTTATATAAAAGTTATGGTAACCACAAATGATAAATAAATGCGTGTAGCTATATGACAATATAATTTTTGTATGGGACTGGAAATATAGCAAAACTTGCTGAGTATATACACTCTGCATGTGGGAGGCCAGGATTCTATTTGCAGTACCATCAGGAATGACTCTGAGCACAGAGCCAGGAATAGCCCCTGAAGAGCACCAGGTATGGTGCTAAAATTAAATAAAAGACTTGTGAACTACTAAAATTAAATTTCATATCATTTCCATGTGCCACAAAATGTTTTCCTGAAGAAAGGGAAGCATACAAAGCACAATATCAAATGCTTCAAAAACAGAGAGTAGTACTCTGGAGCAGAACTTGAACTTAAATTTTATTTTATTTTTTTGGTTTATTTTTTTGAGGGGGTCCACCTGGCAGGCTCAGGGATTACTCCTGGCTCTATGCTCAGAAGTCACTCCTGGCAGGCTCAGGGGACCATATGGGATGCCAGGATTCGAACCATCGTCCTTCTGCATGCAAGGCAAACGCCTTACCTCCATGCCATTTCTCCAGCCTGAACTTAAATTTTAATTATGTTCATGTGTCTAGGACTTATTACAAGAAGTTGCAACAGTGCTGTTTAAATCCATTAAGCATTTATTTTAATTATTTACCCAGTTGACAAGAGCTTGATAAGAATGTAAAATGCCCTGCTATTTGAGAGGAGGACTTGATAGTATTATCAAAAAGATTTAAAAATACAAAACCGCTGAGTCTGGAGATGTCTTAATGGCAAAGGCACCTTCCTTATAAGTGTGAGGCTGTGAATTTGACTCCCAGTTCCAGCCATATGTACCAAGTGCAGTGTTGGGCACTTTGGAACCACCAAGTTTAAAAGGGAATGTGTGTACCAAACAGCACCCCACAGTCTCGTAAGAGTACACTAGCAAGGATGTTTGCAAGTACAATAAAGAGTATCTGACACTCCCCTTCAATTATCACCAAGGTCAAGCTATGTATTAGCCCTGGTATTCACAGTTAGAAAAGCAGAAAGGGTGAGGGAAGGGGGATTTTTTCATAAAGTATAAATAAGACACAACCCCTTTGACAGCCATCAGGATTGTTCCCTTAAGAAAATAATTACGGGGCCGGAGAGATAGCACAGCGGCGTTTGCCTTGCAAGCAGCCGATCTAGGACCAAAGGTGGTTGGTTCGAATCCCGGTGTCCCATATGGTCCCCCGTGCCTGCCAGGAGCTATTTCTGAGCAGACAGCCAGGAGTAACCCCTGAGCATCACTGGTGTGGCCCCCCCCCCAAAAAAAAAAAAAAAAAAAAAGAAAATAATTACGATTGTAAATAAAGGAGTAGCTGAGTGGTGCTCTTCACAGGTTTCAATAATGAGAAGTCTGGAAAGCAGGGAGGAAAGTCTCAATGTGCAAGAATCAAACTTAAATGACTCAGTATGCATGCATACAATGAAATTGAAGTCATTCAAGAGAAGTAAGTGAGGGAAGTAAATAGCAACTAGACTTATATGTACTAATTTTTACATAGCAAACAGAAATTTTATTAGACTGAAAATACACAGGGTCTTGTGATGACCTAGATGCTATGGAATTAACTGTCATTTTAAAATAACTGTGTCTGGGACTGGAGAAATAGTTAACTGTGTCTGGGACTGGAAAGAGTAGTGCAAGGGCTGCAGGGACAGGGCATGGGGTGCCCAACAAGTGCTCAACCCAGGATGCCCAAAGGTAGTGCGACCCGGTCGGGGAGAGAGAGTGGCCAGAGACAGAAGGGTTGAACATTATGCATTTTATTTCTGCACATTTCCCGAAGTCAGCGGGTGGTAGGCTGAATACTAGAGAAAGAGGATCATAGGCTAGAGAGCCGTGAGGAAGAGGAGGCTAGAGAGAGGCTAGAGAGACTAGAAGAGAAAGCCTATAGCTCTGGGCCAATTGCAGCAGCCTGTAGCTCTGTGTGGTGTGTGTGTGTGTGTGTGTGTGTGTGTGTGTGTGTGTGTGTGTGTGTGTGTGTGTGTGTGTGTGTGAGTGACTGGGGGGGGGGGGGCGCGGCGCAGAGCAAGCAGCATTTTGCCAATGCTTTTATCTCAGATCCAGGCCCAGCCACAGGCTCTGCTCCAGTCTTTTCCCTGGGTAGGTGTTTACCTTTTTTTTAAATAGTAGGGCAGTTGTCAGTTACACGGGGGCATGTACCAGTCCGGGAGGGGGGGGCCCCAGTTCAACAGGCATTGGGGAGGTGGCATCATCACCCCTTAAAGGCACATTGACTAATTTCTTTAAATCAGCACAGTAGATATGGAGCTTGCCCTGCATGTGCCTGACCCCATCTCATATGGTCCCCTGAACACTGCAAGGAGTAATGCCAGAAGTAAACTCAAAGCATAGCCAGGTGAGGGCCTAAAACTAAAAATTAATCAATAATAA
The DNA here is from genome assembly GCF_024139225.1 of Suncus etruscus. Classification (NCBI taxonomy): domain Eukaryota; kingdom Metazoa; phylum Chordata; class Mammalia; order Eulipotyphla; family Soricidae; genus Suncus; species Suncus etruscus. Next base: position 26,413,530 of record NC_064859.1, read on the forward strand.
ATAAATAAAAATAACTGTGATAACTATACATTTACTATGGTGCAGAAACATTTTAATAGTAATAGTAATTTTAAGAGTAATAGGTACTATGTGCGTGGTATAATTTTGGAGTCAGTTTTGTTGCAACTTTAGTACAGTCGGTAAAGGCTGAAGACTCTGCCCAGCTTTCCAGGTAGCTCTGGCCCATCAACACCTGGACTGGCAATAGTAGCCTCTCCCACTGTGCACAGAGGGGACACATTGCCAGTAACTGACATCAGCATCCTTGGCATTGGGTATCATTTGTCATCTGCACACAGCAAATCTCAGCAGACTTGACCTGCTGCAGTGGGTCCACAAGCTGCAAAAGCAATAACAAGGAAGGCAAGTGGGAAAACCCAGGGTAACTAATAGGGCCTTGTCCACGGGCCTATGAATCATCTGCAGGATCTCCAAACTACATAAGGGAACCAGGGAAAAGGCCAGAGTGCCATCATGGAAAGGAATGTATAGAACTCGAGAAATACCATGTGCAACTGTTGCTGTGAAGCTAGATTTACCCTTAGGCCAGTGGGGCTGGGGATACTCTTGTTCTAAATCTGCATCACAGTCACTGGATACCCCGGGGATCTTCCATCTTCAACCTGTTCAGACAAGCTCTTTCCTAAATTGGGCTTCTTAAGATACAGCTGCTTGGAGTACCAGTTGTCAGCCATCCTTCTTACGTTTCCTGTCCACGTCCCGATGAGCTAAGTGGCATTAAATGTAGCTGAGGTCACTGAAGAGATTTTTCAATAAGCTATTTTAAAAGTAACTGACATCAGCTCAGAGCCTTTCTTCCCAGGTCAGCACTCCACTTTCTCTGCAACAGCAAAGGTCGTGTGTGTAGAATTCAGGGAGATACCCAAGCCTGGAAAAGAAGTAGAGAAGTGTGAGAGGTCCTGCCCCTAGCAGACTACCTGCCATAAAATTTGGAAGCTTTCCCAACTGAAATTCAATGAAAGGACTCATAAAATCTTGACTAAAGATTGGAAATAATATCCATGTATTTCACTCTGGCTCAAATATACATATTACTTAATATACATACAAAATATACATATTACTTAAGACACATTTAAAGTTTTTTTACTGGAACCAAAGGAATAGTGGAGTGGGTAGAGCTCTTGCCTTCCTGTGGCTGACTAAGATTTGATCCTGGCATCCCATATGGTCCACCTAGCCTGCCAGGAGTAATTCCTGAGCACCTCTGGATGTGACCCCCCCCCCCAAAAAAAAGTGCCTGAACGATAACACAACAGGTGGGGCATTTGCCTTGCATGCAGCCAACTCAGGTTCCATCCCCAGTATCCCATATGGTCTCCCAAGCCTGCCAGGAGTGATTTCTGAGTACAAAATCAGGACATCCCCTGAGTGACACTGGGCATGGCCCCAAACGAAAACAAAACAGAAGTGTCTTTTAAATAATAGATTAGGGAGGGTTAATGCAAGGGTTACAGTTGGAGAACATAGAGCAAGGCTTATATAGCACGTGCATCCCACTACCACATTGTCTCCTGAGCATCACTAGGTGTGACCCTGGAGACCCTGAGTACCCTTGAGAGATTCTGGGTAATCCCAAGCACAATAGGGGCCATAGAACCTGAGTAGCATTGCATCCTCAGGCCCTAACACTAAACCACCAACTTGGTGGTTCAATGAATATTTCTTTATTTAATATTAAAACTACAAAAAGGTATTAATAATTTCTAGACAATAACAGTAGGAAAAGTAGCCCATGAAATTGTATGATCCCACAGATTCTTCTATATACCTATGAAAAAATATACTAAATATTAATCACTATTAACTCTAGACTTTTAGTAAGAGATTATTTTACTCTGATTTTAAAGTTACCACCACAAATATGTATTCAATAATAAAAGGAGAAGATGATGGACTTACCAAATTTTACATGTGGAGTCTCAGAGGTTTCTACCGGCAAACTGGATGAGAGTCTAAAAGGGGGAAATTCACTCCTGCCACTTTTTCCTAAATTTCACCAGGAGTGAAATCCTCTGAGCAACCCCTAAATAAACAAATAATCTAAATATAAAAAATAAAATAATAGACACTAATATCTTGTGGTTTAAAAATTACCTGATCTTGTGGATTTAAAAATTATGAAGGCTTTTCTCTTAGGAAAGAAAAATTTTTTTCCTCTGAATGTGGAAGGGCTAAACTAATTCTTGCCCAATCTACATTCCAACCATTTTAGTAACAGGCCCACCACTTAAAATGGGCTAAAGAGTCTTCAAGAATGTTGGTCATGCTTAAATCCATCTCTCAAGTATTTGCTCATATCTAGAAAATGCCCTGACTTAACCCACACTATCCTAATACAAATTTGTGTTGGAATTTGCCAAGAGCCCACCAAAAGACAAATGCTTGCCTCTTCCTAATTTACTTCAAGTAGAAATTTCTTCTCTATCCTGCCTGCTATAATGAAATAAAACCTGAATTCAATGGGAGGAAGGAGAAAGCCACAAAATATACCAACTTCTTTTGAAGCAGTCCTGAAATTCTGGAGAAATTCGAGTTGTTGTGTTGTGTTTTGTTTTGTTTCGTTTTGTTTTATCCAAATGTAGAAATGGTTGGTTTTAGTTAACAATTTCATAGAGGGGACAATTTAAAACTTGGTTCATTTATGGGGCTGGCGAGGTGGGGCTAGAGGTAAGGTGTCTGCCTTGCAAGCGCTAGCCAAGGAAGGACCCCGGTTCGATCCCCCGGTATCCCATATGGTTTCCCCAAGCCAGGGGCAATTTCTGAGCGCTTAGCCAGGAGTAACCCCTGAGCATCAAACGGGTGTGGCCCAAAAAACAAAAAACAAAACAAAACAAAAAAAAAAACCAACCGTGGTTCATTTAAAATTTTACCAAATAACTCTGGGGAGAAAAACTAAAGAAAATAACATCTAAATTCCTTTCCGGCACGCAAATTAAAGTAATTCAATGAGATGAGGTGATTCACTTATATTTGGTTTGTCTGTCTGGAGACATTTTGATCTTTTTCAAGGCCCTAGCTTCAGGATATTAAAAACAATTTCAAGGGCCCAGAGAGATAGCACAGCGGCGTTTGCCTTGCAAGCAGCCCCGATCCAAGACCAAAGGTGGTTGGTTCGAATCCCGGTGTCCCATATGGTCCCCTGTGCCTGCCAGGAGCTATTTCTGAGCAGACAGTCAGGAGTAACCCCTGAGCATCGCTGGGTGTGGCCCAAAAACAAAAAAGAAAAAACAAAAACAAAAACAAAAAAACAAAAATTGAGCTTTTCAAATAAATTATTAACAGCATTTAGAATTGTGGTGAGGAGCCAGAAGGTACTTGCTTGCATGTGGCCGGCCCAGGTTCAATCCCCAGCATCTCAAATGACCCCCAAGTACCTCTAAGAATGATTCTTGAGTGCAAAGCTTGGTGGAATCTTATGGACATTACTAAATATGAAACCACCAGCTCACTATTGGTGGTGCTTGAGATTATAGCGATTTTGGGGATTGTAGGATATATATATATATATATCCTGTAAGTGTTTAAGCTTTGTATTATCTCCCTGGTCCCTAGAAATAGTTAGCAGGTGGGGCTGGAGACACGTACATGGTTTAAGTACTTGATTTATACACAGCCAACTCCTATTCAATCCCTGGCACCCGATATGGTCCCCTTAGCTCAATGCTTCTCAGTTATTTTCTGTCATCCCCCCCCCTAGGAAGACGAAAACATTTTTCACACCCCCCACGCGACTATAAATAGTATCCTTTTTTTTGTTTTGTTTTGTTTTGTTTTTGGGCCACACCCGGCGGTGCTCGGGTTATTCCTGGCTGTCTGCTCAGAAATAACTCCTGGCAGGCACGGGGGACCATATGGGACACTGGGATTCGAACCTACCACCTTAGGTCCTGTATCGGCTGCTTGCAAGCAGTAGCCGCTGTGCTATTTCTCCGGGCCCTGTAAATAGTATCTTTATTTAAAAAAAAAAAAAAAAGCTGGTAATGCCTGGATTAATGGCTACAATGAGCACGTTTTGCAATGCATAGCTTTTCAAAGCGGGGTTTGAAGCAGGACACAGCGACTCTCAGTTCCAGATACATACAGAGACATAAACACGGGGCTTAGCTTTGTTATGACAGTGTTTGCTGAGGTCAAACGCATCCCCCTTTATGGAGCTTTGTCCTGGGGGCGGGGGGGGGGGGGAGCACGCCCCACTATTTGAGAACTGCTGCCTTAGCTCCATTGGCTCCCAGTGCAGAGCCAAGAGTAAACCTTAAGCATCACCAGATGTGCCCCAAAACATTCCACCCATAAAAAAAAGTAAAAAAAAAAACTTTTATTTAGGGCCCGGAGAGATAGCACAGCGGCGTTTGCCTTGCAAGCAGCTGATCCAGGACCAAAGGTGGTTGGTTCGAATCCTGGTGTCCCATATGGTCCCCTGTGCCTGTCAGGAGCTATTTCTGAGCAGACATCCAGGAGTAACCCCTGAGCACCGCCGGGTGTGGCCCAAAAACCAAAAAAAAAAAAAAAAAGAACAATTTCAAAAGGAAAATAATTTGCTTCGTGGAGATGTAAGTGAGGAACATTGCAAAAATCAATTTTGTTCTTTACATACAATGCTTAGAACTCTAGCTAAGGTTGCCCTATATGAAAAATGTTCTCATTCATTGCACTTCTAATGTTTTAACCAGATCCAGTTACAGATGGTGAGGAAAGAGCAATAAATAGGCCCTCCAGAAAGATTCCTGAATGTTGTCATGTAGCCCTCCTACCTCCAGGTGGATGTTTTTTAGTATCTCAGCATTTACAAGGCACAGAATACCATCTTCTGGGATGACATTAAATTACTGACATCAGACCGACTTTTAATATTACTTGGCTGTGTGTGTTTGTATGTGTGTATATGTTTGTATGTGCATATGTGTGTGCTGAGAGAGTAGAGACTGGAGAGAAGAAAGTGGCTGTATATATAGTGGTGTTCAGGGCTACTTCAGGTTCTATGCTGCAGATAGACCTACACTGTCTGGGGACCAGATGCAATACAGGGATCAATTGAGAGTTGGTTACATGCAAGGCAAGTGTTTTAACTCCTGTACAATCTCTCCAGCCATCTCTGCACAACGTTTTTCTAACTTACGCTCCCAGTGAGTCCTATATAACCACTATCCCCAATAAAGAAGAAAGATGATTTTGGGAAACAGTTGCTGTTAGACTAGATATTGATCAGTAGTAGAGCACTCTCCTCGAAGGTGTGAAGCCCTGGGCCAAGTCCCAACACTGCAACAATGGAAATAAATGGAAGTCACTTTGATATCTGATGGCTTGTCTCATTGATTTCCTTCCTCTCAGGTTTCAGAGTTCAGTATAGGCCAAGGTCCACCCTCAGAAAATAGTAGTTACCTATGTTTGATTCAATCTTTTAGTCACTTATTACAAGAAGGGAAATTCAGGTTGTAGTTAAATCATAATGGGGAAAAAGTCACTAATTTATTTATTATATTTTTTAATAATTTTTTTGGTTTTGGGGTCACACTGGGTGATGCTCAGGGGTTACTCCTGAATATGCACTCAGAATGGCTAACAAAACTATGGTATATATATATATATATATATATATATATATATATATATATATATATATATATATATGGAATATTATGCAGTCATCAGAAGGGATGAAATTTTTCTATACATGGATGTACATGGAATCTATTATGCTGAGTAAAATAAGTGAAAGGGAAAGGAGAGATAGACACAGAATAGTATCACTCATCTATGGTTTTTTTTTTTTTTTTTTTTTTTTGTGGTTTTTGGGTCACACCCGGCAGTGCTCAGGGGTTATTCCTGGCTTCACGCTCAGAAATTGCTCCTGGCAGGCACGGGGGACCATATGGGACACCGGGATTCGAACTGATGACCTCCTGCATGAAAGGCAAACACCTTACCTCCATGCCATCTCTCCGGCCCCTCATCTATGGGTTTTAAGAAAAATAAAAGACATTTTTGTAATGATTCTCAGAGACAATAGAGATGAGGGCTGGAAGGTTCAGCTCACGATATAAAGCTCACCACAAAGAGTGGTGAGTGCAGTTAGAGAAATAACTACACTGACAACTAACATAACAATGTGAATGAAGGAAGGAAGTAGAAAGCCTGTCTCAAATACTGGCGGGGAGGGGAGGTAAGGAGGTAGGAGATTTGGGGCATAGGTGATGGGAATGTCGCACTGGTGAAGAGGGGTGTTCTTTATATTTTATATGACTGAAACACAACTACAATCATGTTTGTAATCAAAGTGTATAAATAAAGACAATTATAAAGAAAAAAAGGAAAAAGAAAGAAATTTCTCCTGGCTTGGCACCATATGGGATGCCGGGGGATCGAACCGCAGTCCATCCTAGGTTAGTGCATGCAAGGCAAATGCCCCACTGCTTGCACCTCCGCTCGGGCCTATTTTTAATCATTTTAACTGAATCACTGTGGGATACACAGTACAACATTGTTTATGATTTTCAGTCATACAATGTCCAACACCCATCCCTTCACCAGTGCACATTTCCCACCACCATGTTAATAATTCAATTCTTCATAACTTCTCTAAATGTGGAGAAAACGTTCTTCAAGGTTAATCTGAACAGTACTGCTATCATATAAGCACAAATAAATAAACCATAAATGATTACTTTTGTCTTTAAAGGTTCATTGAACTCTTTATGAATCAAGTGATAAATTTAATTTAAAAAACTATTTGATAGAGCTTGGAATATGACTTCATGATAAAGCAAATACCTCATATTTATGCAGCCCTGTGTTTGACCCCAGTACTGAAAAAATAAAGGTAAAAAAGAAAAAATGGATACACAATATTTCCCAAGAATTTTCATTGGCCATAAATGGAGAGTTATGAATTTGGATGCTGAATACTGACTGCCCTTTTTTGATATTTGAAATAGTTCATAATAAAAACATTTACATCTAATAAAACCCTCTATGTTAACTTCTATTCTATGACTTCAACAGTGAAAAGGCAAAAGAAAACAAAAAAATCTAAGAGACTTTTGATGGTAGGAAGAGTTATAAAAAAAAAAAAAGAAACTGATAGGTAGGGAACATAAAAAACTAATGACATTATCCAACTGCTTTAATTCCTCAGCTCTCTGAGGTGACCCACTCTTAGTAAACCCAATGAAAAACTCAGTCCCTACCTCTACTCTAAGCTGACACCTAAATGTTCTCACTGTCTGTGTGGCAGAGAGGTGTGGGAGCTCTGTCTAACATCACGTTCCCTTTTGCTGCCATGACTGCCTGGTCCTTAATATAGAGGGTGAGATTTCACAAATTGCAAAACCAATCTGTCCTGTCATAGAAATGCCTCAATCACCATGGTAACAGGCCAGCAGATAGTGGGGAAGGAATGCACACATGATCACAGCAGAAAAGTAGGTGAGCAGGAAAGGATGTAGGCTACCCACATTACAGGATCCAGCCCAGAATTTTGGGCTATGTGAATAAAGCAACTTTATGTGTATCCAAGGCAGAGATCGTTATTTCCATTTTGAAGATAGGAAAATATGCTCAGAGACAGTATGAGTTTTCTAAAGTATAATAAATGTTCAGGACTAATAGCTAATCTACCCTGTAGTAGAAAGCCTCTGTTTACCCCTTGCCCATTGCTGCTTACAGCTCCATTTTAGTTGACTTAATTCTACATTTTAGACATTTCTGAAAATTCCTGGACTCTCTCTGAGACTGAGCAGTTTATACTTTCTCAAGATCATAAATCTTGCCCTAGCTCTTGGGGTCACAGGAAACCAAGAGTTAATGGGCAATATCCAGAGAAAGGGTCAAATAAATAACCTAAAAGACCTCAAATATATACAGGGTATCAGTCTTCTCTTACCAACATAGTTGGGTCCTAAATTAACAAGACATCTCTGGGAAACAAATGGAAATCCTCTCATACTTCTTTTGATAAGTAAAACAAAGACTCAGTTTTTCCTATAAAGAGCCTACAATAACTGGAGCAATGGAACAGCAGTAGGGTGTTTGCCAACCTGGGACGGACCCAAGTTTGATCCCTGGCATCTCATTTGGTCATCTGAGTCTGCCAGTGGTGATTTCTGAGCACCAAACCAGAAGTAACCTCTGAGCACTGCTGGGTGTGGCCCCCCAAAAAACAAAACAAGACCAAAAAAAAAAAAAAGCCCACAATAAGAGACATACTTAGTCCTATGCTAAATTCCTCCCTTGCTAAGGAGGAATTCCAATAAAATTTCAATAACATTTTCTAATTTCTAACTCTGAGTCTAAGCATCTTTATTACTCAGTATTTTTATACTTGAAAATATTGAGGAATCTAGTTGTGAGTGAACACAAAAATACACCATTACTGCTCCTGCAACAGTGCCAAAGCCCATGTTCTTCCATCTCTGATTCTGTAGCATTTTTCATTTACAAATGCTCATTCAAAAACAATCCATCAGCTTCAGATGTCATACAAAAAGAAACACAATGAACAACACTATAAAGGCATAGACCAACATAAAAATAATGTTTTGGTATTTAAAGAGAGCATTTGGGGGAATGCTTGTCTAATTGCTCTCTTCTTAGTTTCAACCACATTAAAAAATTATATGGGCCCGGAGAGATAGCACAGCGGCATTTGCCTTGCAAGCAACCGATCCAGGACCAAAGGTGGTTGGTTCGAATCCCGGTGTCCCATATGGTCCCCCGTGCCTGCCAGGAGCTATTTCTGAGCAGACAGCCAGGAGTAACCCCTGAGCACCGCCGGGTGTGACCCAAAAACCAAAAACCAAAAAAAAAAATTATATTAAGGTGGGAAGTCCTAAAATAGGTTGCAGCCAGGGCTGCATCTTTTCTCGTGACTCTAGGTAAAAAAATCTCTTGCATTGCCCTTTCTGGAATCTAGAAGCCAGGAGCATTTTTGGTCTGTGGTTCTATTCTCTACCTTCAAAACTAGCTGCATAACGTCTTCCTTATTCTCTTCTCTCTTTTCCTTTCTACACACACCCTCAAAATATCTTATTATACAGAATATTTTTGTACCACAGTTGACTACAGATAACAGAAACCACAAAAATACAACTTGAGGTCAAGACAATGGAAGAAGGGGGGCTCCAGGGAAGGAAATGATATTGCTAGATCACATGGTAACTTTGTTTTTAAATTTGGGGAAATAAAAACACTGTTTCTGTTTCCATAGGACCTACACACTACCTAGCAGACCCAAAGGTTCCCACTTCAACTCTTTGTCAATTCTTAGTATTTTGTTTTGTGAAAACAATGACTCAAGTGTGTGTCAGGTAATGGTTCACTGTGACTCTAATTTGCTTTCCCCTAATGATGATTGATGTTACTGGTAAGCATCTTTTCCTATTCTTGTTGACCTTTGGTCTATCTTCTTTGGAAGAATGTCTATTCAAGTCCTTAGACCATTCTTAATACAATTTCTTTTATGTTTTTGGTTTTTATTGTAGCAGGGAGCTGCCACCCATAGTTCTCAGGGGATATTTCTGGCTCAGGTGTGACCACCCTAGTGGTGGTCAGGATTCAAACAGGGTCAGCAGGATACAAGGCAAGTACTCATGTCCTTCACTTCCTCTCTGGTCCTTGAATAGTTTCTACTGTTATTGAGTTGCTGAAGTGTTTTGAATATCCTGGATGTTTAACCTTTATCAAAGATAAGATTTGCAAATTTTTTTCCATAGCACAGGTTTCTATTTTGACGTATTCCGATTAGTCTATTTTTACTTTATTGTCTGCTTTTTCATTCTCACATCCAAGAAATCATTTCCAAATCTAATGTTACCAAGTTCCCTCCCCCACCCATATATAACCATATTTGGTTTTAGGGGGTTTTATAGTCTGCAGGTGTATATTTAGGTCTTTGTTTCATTTTTTAGTTAATTTTGTTTGGTTGGTTGGATGGTTAGAGTTGGGTTTTGTTGTTGTTGCTGTTGTTGTTTGTTTTGTTTTTGGGCCACACCTGACAGCTCTTAGTGTTACTGCTGGCTCTCTGCTCAGAAGTCGCCCCTGGCATGCTTGGGGGACCATATGGGATGCAGGGGAATTAAACCCAGATTCATTCCAGGTCTTCCACGTACAAGGCAAATGCACTACAGTTGTGCTATCACTCTGGTGTGTTTTTAATTAATTTTGTATGGCATAATATACTGGTTCAATTTTATTTAACTTTGGGTTTTTTTGATTATCATTAATGCTCAACATTATAGATCATAAATGGTATAGCTTTTGTATGTAAATATACAGTTGAAAGAGCTGCCTTTTTCCCCATAGAAGGATTTGTGGCACACTTGTTGAAAATATTTGACCATAAATTCAAAGTTTAATCCCTGATATATTTTTTTCTATTTTCTTGACCTAAATGCCTGTCTTTGTGTCAACAACCAAACTACTTTGACTACTATACTTTAATTTTTCTCATCTTAGAACAATGCAAAATCCTATAGTTTGTATATTTGTCCATGTGGTTTTGTATATGTAGATTGTAAGCTAACCTTGGTTGATACTGATTTGTTCAAAAAAGTGTAACCTAAATCAGATTTAGACTTTCACTAGATAAAATTTTTATTAAATTTTATGGGCTCCTACATATCTGAAATAGTTTGAATTCATATTCCAAACATCAGGAGTCCCTCATTCCTTCTTCCATCTTACCCCTGACCTAACAAATTGATATCTGGATAACAGAACTATAATTGCATTTTTTCCCTCCACTGGCTCACATTCAACTCTGCCTTCTCAGAGATCTCAAGATTCAGTCATTTGAGTTTGTTGATCTTTTTTTCTGGGAAATTCCCTACTTGCAGTATAACACAATTAAATTTTGCATAGAGTCTGGTTTTTTCATCAGGTCAAGTTCAAAAGCCCTTCTACTGTCAATGTTTGGTAGATTAGTAAAACAGTACAAGTATTGTTCACAAATCATAAATGGAAGGCCAGAGCTATAGTACAGCAGTAGGATGTTTACCTTACATGTAGCAGACCCAGGGCTGGGTTTGATCCCTGGCATCCAATATGGTCCCCAAAGCCTTCCAGGAGTGATTTCTAAGCCCAGAGCCAGGAGTAACCCCTGAGCGCAGCTGAGTGGCCCAAAAAACTAAAATTAAAAAAATCATAAATGGAAGTTATTCCACTAAGGTTTTACTTCATTGAGTCCAGATAACAAAAGCTGACTTGTTCTTAACTTGACAACAATGGCTAAACCTTTATCAACCACAAAGAAAACTTTTGGTGATTTGAAGAAGAGAAAGTGGGTACTGGGAAGAGGAACAAACTCTAATGACATCTGAATAAATTTTGGCTATTTGATGAGAAATATGTACAACAAACTAATCATATATATATATATCATTGTTAAAGTAATTTGATTTGATTTTTGATAAATTATGGAAGAAGCAAAGAAATTCTGGTTTTGGTTTCAAGTTTGATGAGAGCAAGAACTTGGACCTAATGTAAATATTAAGTAATATCTGAATAATAAAACTTAACTTGATTTTTTTTTTTTGGCTTTTGGGTCACACCCGACAGCACTCAGGGGTTACTCCTGGCTCTATGCTCAGAAATCACTCCTGTCAGGCTCGGGGGACCATATGGGATGCCAGGATTCGAACCACCATCCTTTTGCATGCAAGGCAAATGCCTTACCTCCATGCTGTCTCTCTGGCCCCATTACTACCACGCCTCCATAAATTTTTAGGGGAATTCAGCCCACCAGGTGTATCCTCAGATTTTCCTGGTAGAGCGAACTGAAATAACCCCCACGGGATTCCTCAAAAGGCCTGCTGTGGACGCCTTTTTTCCTGCATGGATGGTTAAGGAATTTCGTTAGAGATGCTTGGCATTGCATTTTCAGTCATTTGACTATCTCTCCTTTATAAATCTTAAGGAAAAAATGTGGTCTCTATTAAATAATTTGGCTAAAGAAATCCCAGCACCAAAGATTACAAGAGACCCCCTTTTTTGGAACTTATAAGTTAAAACAATGTTTTTTCTTTTTTATGTTCTTGTAGTTGAAGTTCTGGGGCAATTTGAGGTTAATTGATAAAACCTGTTTTGAGTAACTTTGCTTTGTTATGGTAATTATCATTATTAACACCTGTGACTGGCTTACCCCTATAAAAACCTCTGTCTTGAAAATAAACTCATAGCACTCCTGCTAGTAGATGTGTTGACCCCACATACTCTGTGTGTGTGGTTATTATTTTTTCAATATTGTTCCGTTCGTCTGCCCATGCTCCCCCTTTTCTATTTGTGAAGGACTCCATCCCACTAGACTTGCTGAGATGCAGGACGTCTGCAGCACTTACCTTGATATTATTCCCATGACATTCTTTATATATTTATTAAATAATATCTTTACTTAAACACCATGACTACAAAGATGATTGTAGTTGGGTTTCAGTCATAAAAGGAACACCTCCCCTCTTCACCAACGCAGCATTCCCATCACCAATGCCCCCATCTCCCTCCCTGCTCCTGTATTCGAGACAGCCTTTCTATTTCTCTCACTCATTAACATTGTTATGATAGTTAACAGTGTAGTTGTTTCTCTAATAGCACTTACCACACTTTGTGGTGAGCTTCATATCATGAGCCAGTCTTCTGGCCATCATCTCTGGGAATTATTTTAATAATGTCTTTTATTTTTCTTAAAACCCATAGAAAAGAGAGACTATTCTGTGTGTGTGTGTGTGTGTGTGTGTGTGTGTGTGTGTGTGTGTGTCTGACTTATTCCCTCAGCATAATAGATTCCATGTACATCTTACCTTGATTTTTTTTATTTTAGTCTCTTACAGAAATATCATTACTATGTTAAGATTTAATATTAGTTCTTAGTATCTTAGTTCAAGATCATATTAACATAAAAATTTATTTGAAGAACATTCTGTCTTTTGAAAAACCACATTACAAGATATCCATTAAATTACTCTGTGTACCTAATACAAGAATCCACACACAAAGTTTCCCTTTAATTCAGTGCCAGGAAAAACCTTGTCTTTTTAAAAACATGTTTGTATCTTTAAAATTAAATAGCTCATATGTTTCCTTCTCAACTTTTCCCCTTAACTCCAGAAAATTTTATCTAAACTAAAAGCCCACTTGTACCAGACTAGGCACCTATTGTCATCTCCTGCCAACCCTATTGTAAATTGTATTTTGATTAGTGGGCTAGAGAGATAGTACAATGGTGCTTACTTTGCATACAGCCAACCAAGGTTTCATCCCTGGCTCCTTACATAGTCCCTGAGCCAAGTCATGAGTGACCCCTAAGCCGAGTGTAAGCCATGGTCACAGCTAGATATGACAAAAAAAAAAACATTCTTGATTATATTTCCCATTTAAAAATAATATCGATAGCACAGCGGTTGGGCCTTTGCCTTGCATGTAGCCTACCCAGGACCGACTCAGATTCAATCCCCGGTATCCAATATGGTCCCGAGTCAGGAACAATTTCTGAGCACAGAGCTAGGAGTAATCCCTGATCACTGCCAGGTGCGGCCCAACCCCCTCCCCAAATATTCAGATATAATTAATTATTGGTTTGGGGGACACACCTAGTGGTTCTTAGGGCCTATTCACAGTAGTCATAGGTATAGCATGTAGCACTGGAGATTGAACTCCAGTCTCCTGCATTCAAAGATTGTGTGTGCTCCAGCCATTGCATACATCCTGAACCAAAATACTTATTTTTAAACCTAAGTGTATTGTCTCTAACTACACTAACCCAAATTTAGATGCCTGAACAGAAAATTGATTCTGACCTTAATAGAGGATATTATATTATTGTTATTGTTGTTTTTGACCACATTCAGCAGAGCTGGATTTGTACTCAGGGGTCTTTCCTGGCACATCTTATGGGATCAAATCAGGTGCTGGGGACAGAATCTTGGTTGCAAGATTCTGTGCAAGGCAAGTGTCTTAATCATGTTACCATTTTTTTAGCACCTGTAGAACATTTCCTTTCACCTATCATTGGCTTATTAGATAGAACCTTGTAAATTTAACTGACAAAAGACTAACAAGAGGAAGACAAGACAAACACCCTCAGTATGTACTCTCACTATACTGTCCCTCTAGCCTCCAAACAGAAGCTTATGGACACATGTAGTACACATATTTCGTGAGAGCACCCAGAGGTGAGTAACTCAAAGCAGAGGTTGAAAGTTGGGTTGAAACAGCATCTTAGCAAAGAATAGTAATTTGGTAACAAAAAGGATAGGAAATGGGAAAAGAAAAGGGTGGCAAATTATGGAAAGGAAAATCATGGGTTACTAACAGTAAACAAAGGCTTGTTGTAGCAATATTTGCCAATTCTCTGTGCTACCTTTGGGTTGAAAGTGTCTGCAGTCTTCATGACCCTATTCATAAAGCTTCAACTCCTCTCCATTCTCAAAGGGAAGTCAGAAAACTTCTTTACATAGTTTTGTCCTGCTTTTAAGGCACTAGGGGTAGAGAGCTTTACTCGTAACCATTATACCAAAGTGACATATTCTCAGGTTGGCAAAATTTGTTTCTCTTAAATAATATAAAGTATTTGTTATAAGGATAGTGATGAGGCCTCAAAATTCAAGTCAAATAACCAAGCCTCAAAATTCACAAGAAACTCCAATCTTTGTTCTTTTAGACCACACCCAAAAGGGGTTACTCCTGGCTATGCGCTCAGAAATTGCTCCTGGCTTGGGGGACCATATGGGATGCCCGGGATGAAACCAAAATCCGTCCTAGGTCAGCCGTGTGCAAGGCAAACGCCCTACTGCTGCATTATCACTCCAGTCCCTAAAAAGACTTTTAAAGTACTGAGCTATCTGCATTTTATCCCTCCTGTGTGCTCATAGGTATATAAAATTTATGTTGGTCTGCATTTGCGACTACTGCTGTGATAATGAAAGCCTGGACTGATATTCATCCTTCCAATGAATTTCTGTGCAGATGTCAGTTCCCAAGGATTGTGATTATCCCAGGGTCTCAGCTTTTCTTGCTCCTCTCCTGCAAAGAAAGCTAAGATCAAGAGGAGAGAGAAGAGACAATTTGGAAATTAGAACTGAGCAGGAATCCTTAGTCACCCTAGGTTTAATGTGAATCAGCAAAACAGAGTCTAAGTTGATGCCTTTCATTTTTAATGGAGATGGTCTGTATCTATTCTGCTCTCTCAACAAGTTAGAATAATTTGATAATATTCCCAGAAGTGCATCTCACATAAAATTTCTCAAGATTTATAACACTGACTGGTGAGATCTCATATACATAGAAACATTAATATTTAAAAAAGTGTATAGATTTTAAGAAAGGGTATAGATTTTAAGAAAGGGTATTGGTAGTCCGATATATTTGAATGATATGACATGCATGCTATTTTGTATTTTAAAATATACAAAATATATTACCTACAACCAAAGATCCTAGGAAGTTGAATAGTTTCTCTTTCTCACTTTTTATTCCTATATTTACATGTACAGCACACACTCAAACACACACTAATGTAAAAGTGTAAAGATATACAATGAATATATTATATGATGCAAATAGATAAATTTCTGTCCAGTATACTCTCTATCCCTCTGTCTTTCTGCCAGCTCTCTCTCTGCTTCTGTTACCTTTCACTCATTCACTCACTCTATTTCTCTGTTGGGAGGTAAGATTTACAAGGCACAGAATTCAATCCCCCTACTAACAGCATAATTGAGGCCTCACAGCCAAACCTATGTGACAGAGTTTAAAAGTATATCCTCCTGCCCCAGTTGAGCCTTCTTGACTACAACCCCACTAACAGCTTAAAATTTTTTTTCTGAGAGCATCTGCAACAGAATTACTCAGTTTCTCTGGATTCCTGACACCTTCCCCCTACAAGAAAACATTTTAAGGTAGTAAACATATATTTTCAGGGGGCTAAATTTGGAGATAAATTTTCAACAATTCATAATAAGTACACAGCATCTATATTAGAAACAATTTGTCGGATCCTCACACATATAGAGCGACTCTCCAGACATTTCTTCTCTGACTCAAAACCCAACCTCTTTCTGGTGGCCAGTTCTTGAACAAACTCTGCTATACTCAGATACTCCATAAAAATGATATTTAACTCGTGTCATTGGAATGTTTGTGTATTAATATGGAATGAGTCAAAGGAGGAGGTTGGGCAGGGGAAATTCCCTGCACAGTAGTTTCCATAAAATACTGGTCATATTTTCTGAATTTAATGTTTTAATATTTTTCCATCTTAAAAAATTAAGTTTAGGGGACTGGAACAATAGTTCAGCAGATAGGGTATTTGCTTTGCATGCAGCTGACCAGGGTTCGATTACCAGCATTCCATTTGGTCCTTAAAGCACCACCAGGAATAATTCCTGAGCAAAGAGCTAGGAGTAACCTCTAAGCTCAACCAGTTGTGACCTCAAAACAAAAACAGTGAAATTAAATTAAATTTATTTTCAATTTCCAAATCTGTTTATGTAACCTGCATCTGTTGTCATTCTTGCTTTTTAATTTTTTTCCAGTACATTGTGACAATTATCTTTGAGAATTGTAATTTTCTTTTAGTCACCCGAGTTTTTGTATAATTTTGTATCTATTCCACAGTTTATTGCTTCCAACTTGTCAGTATTAAAGGTCCTATATTAATTTATGATGACATTTTATAAAGTATAAATCAGGAAAGACAAAGACTGTTGGTCACTTTACCAGAATGAACACAGGATTCTGGCAGACTAGTCATCATTAGGAGGATATTATGTCATTTCACTTTGTGATTTCAAAGTAATGAAATTTACTCTCTGTATTGTGGATGTCCCCTCCTCCAACTTCTTATTTGTCCCACCTGAATAATCAGAACTGCCCACACCTGGAATGGGCGGGTAGAGGAGTCTGCAGGGAGGAGAGAGAGGGGATAAGAAGGAGAGTTAGAGAGAGAAGTGGATGAGAGGCATCATTATCAGAGATTTAGCATCAGATTCAGCATTAGTAATTGAGCATCATTGAAGAAGCAGCAGCAGTAGCATCACCAAAGGGAGTTAGTCAGCCTGGAAGCCAGTTAGGAAGCCTGGAAAAAGCAGCTGAAAGGAAGACAGAAGCCAAAAGAGCCAGAAGGAGCAGAAAATAGCATCTAGGAAAAGGCTTAG
Organism: Suncus etruscus; assembly: GCF_024139225.1. Classification (NCBI taxonomy): domain Eukaryota; kingdom Metazoa; phylum Chordata; class Mammalia; order Eulipotyphla; family Soricidae; genus Suncus; species Suncus etruscus. The sequence continues at coordinate 26,430,695 of NC_064859.1, forward strand.
TATGGTGGCCATATGAGGAGGTGTACATGGCGGTAGGGACTGTGAAATAAAGCTGGCTGACTCCTGGAACTTCATCTGACTGCTTTGTGAATCTCTCTGTCTTCACCCTGCAACCTTCAGGGTGGTCTGGTGGGAGCCTGGTCAAGCCCAGAAAGGCCTCACCATCCCCACACCAACACTAGGACTCATTCATTTATATTAAGACAACACTGTACCTTTTCTACATATATAAAAGCATGTTTTGTTTAAGTGGATGCAGTGTGAGATATTCAGGCACATGAGTATATGTGCATATGTGTGCCTGAAGAGAAAAAAAAGTGGGGCTTTGGAAAATTGAAAATATCCAGTTGCTCTAACTTTCCTTATTCAATTTTTTTAAATTAATAGAAGAACTCAAAAACAAACTGTAAGGGATTATTTGAAACTTCCATCTAATCTTTAAAACTCCATTGTTGTATCTTGTAATAGATTAGACAGGGTTGAACCAAAGAAGTAGTACAGGTATTAAGGCATGTGCCCACTCAGATTTCATTGCAAAAACGTTTATGGTCCCACAAGCAATGCCAGGAGTAAGCCCTAAACACCACCAAAAAATAAGATTATACATGGTCAAGGTAATTTTATATGTGAGGAGTTGAATGTGACAGCCTTGACATGGGTTATTCATAACAATAGGCTTGTCAAACACTTGCTAGTTTGCTAGGTCTAGTTTTCAAATTCTTCCACCATCATTTATGTTTGCTTTAGTTTTTCTTTTGCCCATCTAGTACCTTCACTTCCCCTTTTGAAAAAAAGCACACTCCTGTTTTGAAAAATGATTATCTTTCTCCTTCTCCCTTTGGTTCTAAAGATTCCAGTTCTGGCTCTCATGAGAAACAGCAGATCCTCTCCTTCTCCAATATATTTTTAATCTAGTTTTTTATTTGTTTTATAATGTACCAGTTGTCTCTTGTGGTTGGCATTGGTAATTAAAAAAAATAACAAATAGCATGCACTTGCCCATATCTTTTCTGAGATATGTCATTTCATACTTTAGGGTACAATTCCCCATTCTGATGAAATGGTCCACAGATCCATGCTTGGAATGGTTTACAAGCTTTTTCCATTTTGGATAAGCCGATGTCTCTCTTGAACATAAATCACTATTTACCTCTATATACATTCCCTTTCTTTATTTTCAGAACAAATTTGTTACATCAAAAGTAGTAATATGAATTTAAAACTTTTTTTAAAGAGCCATAATGAAAAAAGGAACTGAAAAGACAGCACAGGGGTAATTCTTGCCTTGTATTCTGGCAACCCCAGTTCAAATACTGACACTACAAGTGTTTCCCTAAGCACAGCAAAGGGTCAATCTTGAGCATAGAAGAAGCTCCATCTGGTGTGACCCATATATCTCTTCCAAAATAAGCCAAGCATATACAGAATTGTGTTAATATTATAATTTGTAGAGTAATTCTTCATTTGTATATTTTACTATCAAAATTAATTCTATCAATTGATTATTATTTTACATCTTATCAAGAGAAATATGTAAAGAATTTTACTTCCTCTGGTTATATAAATACCCATATGATATAATCAGCTTGCATCTTGGTTCCAAAATTTCAAATAATTATTGACCACAAAAGAATAATTATTTCCACAAAGGAAAATTTTGCTGATCTCTTATTAAGAGTATAAGATACTAAACTTTAAGGAAATAGGAAGATCAGTAGAACAGTGAGAAAAGATAAAATAAATGAAAGAATGTAAAATTATGTTACAAATAAATATGAAAAAATACTACAAATAAAATTAGGCAAGTAATTATGTGAAACATATATGTTGATTCTCAATTTTTTACTGAAAGTTTGGGTGACAACTGAAGTTCTCAGGGATTGCTCCTAGCTCCATATTTGGGTATCAGTCCTGGCAATGTTCTGGGACAGTGCAGTGCCAAAGATTGACCCAGGTCTTCAGCAGGCAAAGAATGGAATTTGCCTTTTTAGCTATCCCTTTGACCCCAAATTATTTTATTACTAACTGAATTTTATTTTTACAGTGCAGGTAATCTGACTTAACCAAAGCCTTGCACATGTTAAGTATGTGCTTTACCACTAAGCCATAGCCTGGACCTCCAAATATAAGGAATTAAAAAAATATATAACACTGCGATTTACCGTGTTGTTCCTAATACAGTCATTTTAGGCATTAAATGTTGAAACACAAGTACACCACCAGTATGATCTTCCTTTCATCAGTGCCCCCAGTTTCCCACCCACCATCAAAACCTGCCCCCTTGTTTTGTTATAACACAAGGGCAAATGGAATTTCTTAATAATCAAGAGATATATACATCAAGAAGTAATCACACTTTTAAAAATATATACAGCCAATGAGGGTCCAAAAATAGTAAAACAATTGCTAATAGACTTGAACAAAGATATCAATAGCAACAGAATAGTAGTTGGAGATTTCAACACTTGTATGCAGAAGGACGGTGGTTCAAATCCCAGCATCCCATATGGTCCCCAAGCTTGCCAGGAGCGATTTCTGAGCATAGAGTCAGGAGTAACCCCTGAGTGCTGCCATGTGTGACCCCCCAAAAAAGAACATCCTCCTTTACCAGTATAACATTCCCACCACCAATGCCCCCATTTTCCTCCTCCCCCACTCCCTTCTTGTATTCAAGACAGGCATTCTATTTCTCTCACTCACTACCATTGTCATGATAGTTGTCAGTGTATTTTTTCCTCTAACTAAACTCACCACTTTTTGTGGCAAGCTTCATACCATGGCCAGTCCTTCCAGCCCTCATCTTTTTTGTCTCTGGGCATTATTACAGCAATGTCTTTTATTTTACTTAAAACCCATAGATGAGTGAGACTATCTGTGCCTATCTCTCTTCCTCTGACTTATTTCACTCAGCATAATAGTTTCCCTGTTCATCCATGTATAGGAGAATTCATTATTTCATCTCTCCTGAAAGCTGCATAGTATTCCATTGTGTATATGTACCACAGTTTCTTTAGCCACTCATCTGTTGTCAGTCATCTGGGTTGTTTCCAGAGTCTGGCTATTGTAAATAGCACTGCAATGAATATAGGTGTGCAGAAGGCATTTTTGTGTTGTGTTTTTGTGTTGCTAGGGTTCTGAGTGCCAAACCAAGAGTAACTCCTGGCTGCTGCTTGGTGTGGCCCAAGAACCAAAAAATATTTTTATTTTAAAAAAAGAATCAATTTGAAATAATTGAGATAACAATCTCAATATTGTCACTAAATACTGAGGATGTACTGGGCTGTAGTTGATGCTAGTTGAGCCTTCTTCATTACTGTTCAGGCTAACTGAGCTTGGTGGTCTTCTACCAGCAGATTTCTTTTGGAGGGTTTAGGTTTGGGCACTGGGCTTCTACAGTTCATGCACAAAGGGAAATATACTGAAAATGCCACAGAACTATCAACTGGACTAGACTAGGAAATCTCAACAGCAGTTATTTTCTTTTGGAACTTGGTGGAAGATTGAGGCCATTTTCTCCCAGAAATATGGTGGCTATGGGAAGGGCTTCTGGGTTTTCAGGTAAAGTACACTTAACAAGTTATATTGCATCTATAGAAAAGTTATTAAAGTAGTCACAACACCTACTTGTTAAAAAGACATCTATTAGTTAATACCACATGTTAACCATTTACCTCTCATCAATCAACCTAAAATAATGTGCCACAGCCTAACATTCTGCCACATTTTTACGAAAATATGAGTTATACAGATGTTGAACTAAAGATTTGAGTATTGTTAAAAGTAACCTGGATGATCAAATGTCAGCATTGTAACATTAAAGAACATTTTGAATATCAATAAATGTAAAAATGGAGAAGAAATATGCAACTTTCTTCTTTGTGACTTGCTTTTAATAATAGAGTGAAAAAATGGAGTAAGGTATAAAATATGCTTCTATGGGTGAGGAAAAAAGTGGTAATAAGTTGGTCCATCACAGGAAACTCAGTCAATGCCTTTGCCTGGTTTAATATAGAGCTAACTCACTTTGTACTTTGCCCAAGAGCAGAAGTGTGTTTGTTCGTCATGTGTTGTTTTATTAAGTAACCATATTCATATAATATCAGACGTTTTGCAGAGAATATATTGAAGACCATGGCAATGGCAGATGGTTTGAAGGTAGGGCATAGAAATATTGTGTATAGACTTTTTCTTAGAAGAGATATGAGCAAGACTACCCATTAGTGAGGGGCAATTGCAGGGAGACCTTGGGACCCTGTTGCACTGGAAAATAATCTCTAAATATCAGCACAAATTCTTCCACATTATTTCCTTGAATGAAATGCAACTCTCATACCATGAGACTCGTATCTTCTGACTATACTGAGGAAAGCTGAGTGGATCTTCAAGATTGAATCATGCCACAGGGTGTATCACACCATCAACTGAATCATTACAACAGTAGAGTCATCTTACTGCAGGTTAGATAGAAAATCTCTTCAAAAGATAATTCCCTTCCCAATAGAAAAACAGCCCAGCTCTCCTACTAAGTTCCAAATACATATTATATATCAGCATATATCATATATATGCTAATTCTTCCCAGCTAGTTTGGTCTTGGCTGATATCTCTGGGGCTTTCTCAAAATGGGTGGGCAGAGCCCCTTCCTGCCTGAAGTCACAACAGTCACCTTTGACACCCATATAGAAATTGCTCAACTCCACAATTGAATGCATAATATGAGCAGTTGGTACCAGATTATGGTCTGAAATCTATGGGAGGGGGTGGTATTCTTGAAATGAAGGTGAACCAAGATGCCCTGAGCCTCTCTCCAGTAGAAAACCCTGCAGAATCTGCCCACCTTCACTGGCCCAACTCAGTTCCCACAGTCTCTTCCTGTGTAGTCCGGTCTGGGCTGAAAACTGGAGCATACTCAGAATGGGTGGGGACAGATTCCCCTTTCTGCCTAAAGCCACAGCCACCACTATCTTAGAGAAATGACCCATCAGTACAGTTTAACCTGATTAAACTGTAAGTCACCAAATTCATCCAGATTAATAGATCCTGGACCAATTGGCTGCAAGCAGCCACATAACACCTCAAAAATTACATAGTAATTTTCACATAGTAATGTCATCCTAGTATTATCATACTAAATCTGATGGAAAAGTTACATAGAAGATCACCCAACTCAGTGAACCTAAATAGTAACACAGAAGGCACTACTAGCACCAATCACAGCCTGGTAAATCCTCATTGACTTTAGTAACAACATTGAGGTATATAACAATTACTTCAAGTTAATATTTATTGATCTAAGTTTCAAAAATTCCATTTGCCTTTGTGTTGTAACAATCAATATGAAGTAAATTTGATTATTTCTACAAGGGGGCTGAGTATGGTGGGAGTGGGAACTGGGTACGCTGGAAAAAAGAAAGAAACACTGGTGGTGGTGTTGGTGTTTGAACAGTTAATGCCTGAAATGACTGTATATAAACAACTTGGTCAATCATGGTGTTATAATAAAAAGTGTTTAAAAAGAAATACTGCATGTATACACTGAAAAATGGCAACTTTGTTCCATTATTCACTGAAAAATTGGAGGAGAGCAGAAAGCAGAAATAAAATTGTAAACATCACTTTCAACTACAGGTGGGACATACAAAACTCTAAAGCAGAAATGTGCTTCAGTGATAAATTCATATTACATGGGCTTCATTGTATTAACAGTGAAGAACTCTGTTAAGAACTTCAGGACAAATTTTAATTAAATACTATGGGTAACTTTCTGTGTCCCTAGAAGTAATTTTGTGAGCTTTACCTTTATTAACAAATCTATAGAGGGGGCCAGGAGCAATAACACAGTGGTAGAGCATTTGCCTTACATGCAGCCAAAACAGGATGGACCCTAGTTCGATTTCCACCTTCCCATATGGTCCCTCGAGCCTGCCAGGAGTGACTTCTGAGTGCAAAGCCAGGAGTAATCCCTGAGCACTGCCAGGTGTGACTCGCCAAAAAAAAAAATTATCAATGGAGGATAGATAAATCATGTTCTGGAATATTAGACATGCTCTAAATATTCTTTGTATTCTCTTTGTATTCTTTGCATCTAATGCTGGCTAATTTGGAATATTCCAATTAGTTGTGAACTTTGTAAACCATGATTCCATTAGTATGAGTACTGTGAGTATTAGTATAAGTACTATTAGTATACATCATTATGAGTACTATTATTCTGTTTTATTTTGCTAAGGCTTTAATCATTTTTATGAATGTAGTCATTTATCAAAAGTCTGCAAAAACCTTTTTTTCTGAATAGGCATAACTTCTGGTCTGTGTTTGCCAGACAGTCCTGGAAAAGAAAGGACTTCCAATCTCTGCTGTCTCTCCCTTTCCCACACAAGGAAGAAAAACAAGCAGAGACTTTACTTCCTAAAAGTAACTTCTCTCCAGCTCATCTTTAAGGAAGAAGGTCCCAAACTAAGACGCCCCACATCACCATATGTTGCCTCCCTTCAGACCAGCATTCATAAAAGCCATTGTAGAAGTACCCTTTTGAGAGACTTCCCTTACTGCTTTCACAGGTAGTCTCAGTTTCTCCCATTCCAGTGTTTGTGTTCTTATCTTAACTGAGAGAAATAGTTGTTATAAGAATAGTTCAACCATTAATTATTTTTGCATAACAGAGCAAGAATCTACTCACAATTTACCACTAACAATTGTAACTAGGACTTGAAAGAAACTGGGTATTGGTGAGGGCTGACCTAGCCAATAAAAGCTTTAAGGTGAAACTTGACTTGGCCTGATGAAGGCGATTATTACAACTAATATTAAAGAATTAATTCATCGATCCATCGATTTAACAAATAATCCTGTATGCTTTGCTAAGGCTACTAGTACTGGAGAAAACTGTTTTGACTAGAATAGCACTCTGTCTTAAAGATATTTATGTGCTGATAGTGGAAAAAATGCTTAAGTAAATAAGTAAATTATATATTTATAAATCTAGATGTTAAAATTGTTTCAAAAACTGTAGTAGGGTGAAAGTAGGGAGTGCTAAATTTAGGCCTCTCTAATGAGCATTTGATGGGGGAGTGCTAAGTGGAAAAAAAAGAAAAAAGAAAGCAGAAATGTATGGTCAGGGAGTACAGGGGATTTTAGAAAGGATGTAATTGAAAGTTAGTGTTAAGGCCCAGTGTTTGTGCTGGAGAGATAAACACATTCTGGAACAATGAGTTGCATAATGCTGAAAAACTGGGTAACTTGATAATGATTAAAAAGGAAGCCACGGGTACAGTTGAAGTGATAGAGCTTAAGGTTTGCATGTGTAAAGCCTCTGAGCAGAGTAGGATGTAGCACCCAATAGGATAAAATAGGTAAGATGGCCACATCTTAAGCATATCACATGTTAAGCATATACAGGTTTTTTGTTTTTCATTTAGTTTTTGCTTTGGGGCCACACCTAGCAAAGGTCCTAGCTCTGTATTCAGGAATCACTTTTGGTGGTGCTCAAAGGACCATATGGGATGCTGGAAATCAAACCCGGGTCAGCCACATCCAAGAAAATCTCCTTAATCACTGTACTATCTCTCTGGCCCACAACAATTTTTATTTCAGTTTTGGGGCCACACCAGGTGGTGCTCATGGCTTAGTCCTGGTTCTGTACTTAGTAATCACACCCTATGGGCTCAGAGTACCATATGGGTGCCAAGGATCAAACGTCAATCAGCAGTGGGTAAGGCCATATGCAAGAACTTGTACAGCTCTTCCTGCTGTTTTGTTTTCAGTTCCTTTCCACAATTTTTAAACACGAAAAAATAAAATCTTTGTGTAATGTCACTTAAAGTGAATATTTTATTTAAAATTCTGGAGAAAAAGTGAATCATATTGTCTTGGTGGTTTACAGATAATATCCATGGCAAAAAAAAAAAAGTGTCCTTCTTAAAGTGTAAGTAAAGAAATTTTCTTGCTAAAACCTCCTAGAAGAGATGCATGCAAGGTTTCACAAGCACATGTAAAGACTCCCACTGGGATCACCAGCTTGAGTCAGAGCTGCTACGTGACTGTGAGGAGGTAACTAATTCCCCCAAGAGGCTGCCAGACAAGCAGGAGGCCTAATGTTCCCATGGCTACACAAGTCTCTTGGCCTAAAGTAGAACCTGAACTCTTCAGAATTGCTCCAAAAGGATGGTTTTTATCTTCAAAACTAGCAAATAAAACGAAGTAAGACAGTTCTCATAGGGAAAGAAGAGAAAATTATTTGCAGCAGATAAATCTTGCACTTGACTGACCAGGGTTCAATCTCTGACATCCCATATGGTTTCCTGAACACCACTGTGTGCACAAACTCCTTCCTCCCCCAAAAGAAAGTTCTTATATAAATGTGTGGTGAATTGATTAAGAATAACAAGCAGGGGCTGGAGAGATGGCATGGAGGTAAGGCGTTTGCCTTGCATGCAGAAGGACGTGGTTCGAATCCCAGCATCCCATATGGTCCCCCAACACTGTCAGGAGTGATTTCTGAGTGCAGAGCCAGAAGTAACCCCTGAGTGGTGCCAGGTGTGGCCCAAAAACCAAAAAAATAAAATAAATTAACAAGTAGAATGAAGCCTCATCCCTCCTTTCTTCCTAGGTAACTTGGCCTTACCTGCAAGACCCCGCCCATTCCTGGGTGGGGTCTTGGAAAAGGTAGATAAAGCCTTTGACCCAGGGGATTAGGGGCTCGCCCTTTGGCTCTCTCACCTTTTGGTCTTTGGCCAGGATGGAGGTCAAAGGGAAGATGGCTGAAAGGAGTTAAGATGCAGGGCAAGCTAAGAATAGCTAATGCTTAAAAGGTTATGATATAGGCCACACATGTGGTGGATAGGGATGAATAAAGCTGATGCTTCCTGATGCCTGTCTCTGGATGAGTCTGATTCCTCCGTTCACCTAAACCTGGGACCCGCCAGCTGAATGGGGATTGTGGAGCCACTTGGCCTGGGATGGCAGAGAAAAATCCCTCCATCCACCTCCATCCAGCACCATCGTTAATTATTGAACACAACAGTAGAAGAACAGAAATCTGACACTTCATTGATATTCATTTAAAAATAAAATAAAAGTAGAATCCTGCAGGTCTGTACCTAAACAAGGATCAAATGAAGACAAAGTAAGGATACTAGGACTAGATTATCTGTCTATGTATATGTGTGCATAAATTGGCTATCTGTATCACATCACATACATTGATAACTATGACTTTAGTTATAATGCTGATTGCATTTTGTTTTGTTTTATTTTCTTATCCTTTGATGATTTTTATTTTTGTTTTGGGGCCAGGCACAGCAATGCTCAAGGGTTACTTTTGGTTCTGCACTCCAAATTACTCCTGGAAGTGCTCAGGGAACCACATGGAATTTGGAGAATTATAGCCAAGTCAGCTGCATGCAAGGCAAGCTCCTTACCCACTGTACTATTACTCAGGCCCTAGTTGATTGTGTTTTGAAGTCTAAGATGTGCATTCAGCACAGTGACTAAACAGCAAACATGAATGCTATAAACCCAATTCCTTTGCAAAGCCCACTGCTGATTAACTGGCGCTTAATTTACCAATTACCAAACTCATGATAATTATGGTTACTTTGTTGATATCCCAATCGAAGATAATTCACACTGAGAAATAAGCACTTTAAAATAATATTTTACATCTATTAAATATAAATTCTTAAAATGGGATTTAAAAACGTAAAATCTACCAGGAATATATCACTACTTTTAAGGATAATTCAATGCTAGGAACTATAGTGAGTCCTGTAAATCTATCAAATGTAAGAGGAGCAAATGATCATATAAGAAGTCCCTAAGAGGTTTAGGGATACTCTAGCATGACACAGAGCTGGTTGGGATGGGGGTGGTGTGACTCCCAGCAATGCTCTGATTGAATCAGGCCTTTTTAACTTCTAAATTCAGTGAAAATTATGGTAGTTACAGGAGGAAAAAGGGGGTGGATGGAAACCATGGGTAGAGATCTTTTTTATATATATAATTTTTATTGTGACCAATATGAATTACAAGTCTCACATTATATTTAAGGAGCACAGTGACACTGAATCAGGGCTATGCCCACCACCAGTGTTGTCCTCCCTCTCTCCATTCGTTTCCAGCATGCATCAGATACTTTCCCCCCTTTTGTCCCTTGGACTGGTAGTGTAACAGGTCCCCTTTGTGTATAGCTTGTTGTAGATTGGGGGTCTTTATTCTGTTGCCATTGGCTTTGGGTTTGGTGTTTAGGATTAATCATTTTTTTAATTTCCATTCAAATTTCAAGCGACTGTTTGCTCCTGGTATCATTCACTTCCCCTCCCCCCAAGTTATAAGGCAAAACAAGATGATTCAAGTTCTGTGGTTCTGTTAGAAAAACAAAACAAACAAAAAAAGTAAAACTGACAAAAAATACAACAGCAACAAGAAAAAAAAAACGAAAAGAACAATAATAATAAAAATAATAACAAAAATAAGAAAAAGAAATGAAAAGGAAAGAATAAAAAAAAGGAAAAGGAAACTGCACTCTCCAAACAAGTGGAAATAGAGATAAACAGATAGGAATATATTAAGCTGAGAAGCTTCTGCACCTCAAAGAAAACAGGATACAAGAGCCACCCACTGAGTGGGAAAAACTATTCACCCAATACCCATCAGATAAAGAGCTAATATCCAAAATATACAAGGCACTGATGGAACTTTACAAGAAAAAAAATCTAATTCCATCAAAAAATGGGCAGAAGAAATGAACAGACACTTTGTCAAAGAAGAAATACAATTGGCCAAAAGGCACATGGAAATATGCTCCACATCACTAATTATCAGGGAGGTGCAAATCAAAACAACTATGAGGTACCATCTCACACCACAGAGATTGGCGCACATCACAAAGAATGAGAACAAGCAGGATGTGGGGGTGTGGAGAGAAAGGAACTCTTATTCACTGCTGGTGGGAATGCCGTCTAGTTCAACCTTTATGGAAAGCAATATGGAGATTCCTCCAAAAACTAGAAATTGAGCTCCCATATGATCCAGCTATACCACTCCTAGGGATAGACCCTAGAAACACAAAAATACAATACAAAAATCCCTTCCTCACACCTATATTCATTGCAGCACTATTTACAATAGCCAGACCCTGGAAATTACCAAGATGCCCTTCAACAGATGAATGGCCAAAGAATCTGTGATACATATCCACAATGAAATATTATGCAGCCATCAAAAGAGATGAAGTCATGAAATTTTCCTATACATGGATGTACCTGGAATCTATTATATTGAGTGAAATAAGTCAAAGGGAGAGATAGATGCAGAATAGTCTCACTCATCTATGGGTTTTAAGAAAAATAAAAGACATTTTTACAATAATTCTCAGAGACAAAAGAGAGGAGGGCTGGAAGATCCCACTCATGACATGAAGCTCACCATAAAGAGTGATGAGTACAGTTAGAAAAGTAACTACATTGAGAACTATCAATGTGAATAAATGAGGGAAGTAGAAAGCCTGTCTAGAGTACAGGTGAGGATGGGGTGAGGAGGTGGGAGAGTTGGGACATTGGTGATGAGAATGTTGCACTGGTGAAGAGGGGTGTTCTTTACATGACTGAAACCCAAATACAATCATATTTGTAATCAAGGTGTTTAAGTAAAGATATTAATAAAAAAACACACAAAAGGCTAGTGTGGCAAGTTTTTTTTTTGTTTTGTTTTGGTTTTGCATAGGCACAGTAAGTATTGGGGATATTAGAAAAAGAACTTCCTTGGCCTAAGATATTCAGGGTTCCTCCACTCCTGAAACACACTGTCATAGTAACAATTACAGGATCCGGAAATGCTCATTATCAAACCTCAAGGTCTTTTTACAGTACCAGGGAACATTCTGCTCACTTGTGGCTGATTAAATCAGTTGTCTGTCATTAGAGATCTTGATATTTGCATAGATCCTAGGATGAAGTCTAGGAGAGAGTCTTTCTTTATGGTTCTAGAAGTTCTGCTCCATCATGGTTGTTGTAGTCAGTTTTCTATAATTAGTGATCTTGGTTTTTGCACAGATCCTAGAATGAAGCCTAGTATAGAGTCTTTCCTTATGGTTCCAGAAGTTCTGTTCAGTCATGGTTGTCAAAGTCAGACATCTAGAATTAGAGATCTTGGTCTTTGTACAAGTCCGAGGCCATAGCCTAGACTAGGGTCTTACTTATTGGTCAGTCACAGTTGTAAAAGTCAGTCTTTTGTAATTAGTGATCTTGGTTTTGGGTTTTTGTACAGATCTAAGTATGGAGTGTCTTCTTATTTCATCTTACTGTTAGGTGATGAGGTAGGGCAACCTGCTTTTAGATCAAGTTGTCGCTGTTTCCTCATTATCAGGATGTCCTTATCAAGTAGGGCAAATTGGTGCCAGTGGGGTATTAGGAACTCTCTGGGGGGAGTTTGATTCCTGGTGCTGTCGCAGAGAACTTTTTTGGAGGTGACAGCGACTGAGTGAGGCATTGGTCACTATCACTGATTCATATGCCCTGCCCAAGGTTTTTCTAGTACTGAAACATTGGTAGCAGGTGTTGTGAGTTCTCTACCCCCACAGAGACATTAAGCTACCTAACTGAAACTTTATAAGGTTGTAAAATAATGTCAAATTAATAATAAAATGATAAGGGATGTCTGAGCATTCTTGTTATGTTTATTGATGTTTGAATTTCCACTCAGTAATAGTTACCTATATTAAATTAGGCACTGACCCTCACACCAATCCTATCAGAGCATTTACTTCCCCCACTCATTAAACAGAAGATGAGACTTCCCTTTCCCAAAGTCAATGAAAGTAAATTCTGAAGGAATTGGTTAAATTAGCGAATATCAAAGGGAGGGTCCCTTACAGAAGACAGAAAGCCCCCCTGCTTCCAAGTTTTACTGGGACACTCCAACATGTTTTATGTGAAGACTATATAATACTTTTAAGGATGATTTAATGCTAGTAACCATGGTGTACCAGTAAATCTCATAAATGTCAGTGAAGCAAATGATCGTGTTGAAAGAGAAAAAAAAAACGTAGCCCTCCAAGATTTTGTATCATTCCAAAAGTAGTATAGGGAACATTGGGGGTGAAAAAAAAAACCTGAAATGAAAGTTAAAGTTGATTTAATTTTGTAAAGTGAGAGATCTGTCACTTTCGAAATAACTCTTTTTTTTTTGGGGGGGGGGGGAGGTTGGGGTATACCTGGCAGCGCTCAGGGTATTATATGAAATGCGGGAGTAGAACCTGGGTCGGACGCATGCAAGGCAAACGCCATACCCACTATACTATCTCTCCAGCCCCTCGAGATGACATAATTTCTAAAGAAAAGCCGGGTGCGAAATAGCCAAAAAATGCAAACCCACGTCTTTATTGGCAAAAAAAAAAAAAAGGTCCTTCTCCAGCTCAGGTGAGTTCCCTGGATGACACTATCCACCTCGGTGGTGCTGAAGCAGCTCGTTTAGAGCTGCAGCTTCCTGCGGTGCCTTCCCACCTCCTTCTCCCCCTGCTTCCCAAACCGCTGACCTTCCATTTGGGCCAGAAAGACGCTAAAGAATCACGCTTAAAGCTCAAATCTGTCACTGGAGAAGCGGCGCCGTTCGGGGCCATCTAAGCTCTGCGGAGGGCTTTGTCACCAACCATCTTTGGCTGATCCCTGCGCTGGCCCACTGTCCTTAGCTGCGCTTTAAAAATGGGCTGTTTGCCTTTTCCTGGGTGGGCTGCTCACCTTCCAGATCTGTGCAAAAATAATAAACAAACAAACAAACAAAACACGTATTTTGTTTATCATTCTCGGAACAAGAATATGCATGGTAGAAATCCACACCCCAAGAGAAGACACAGATTCCCCTGAATGTGTCTTGATTTATTTTTCATCTTGATTTCACTTTTCTTGGCTCCTACCCCTAAATCTTGCAGCTGCAGCTAAGCCGGCTCTGGGAAATGGAATTTGAGTTTTCCTTCCACCTTCGCTTTGCAAATCCTTTTTATTTCCTGACACGGAAATATATTTGATTAGCGGTTTCCTGCCCCGCGCGCATACCGCGTCCTTTCCTCCCCTTGGCCGCACCAGCCACGAACCCCGTTCAGGGGAGTTAGCTGGCCCAGGGTGGGACCCAAACCCCGGGTCGCTGCAGCCCGGCACCGGCTCCCTCCCGGGCCTCCTTCCACCCGCCCCGCGCCAGGCGAGGAGGAGCCAGCGCGTCCTCTTCCCGGGTTGAAGGGGATCGTGATGCGTAAACAAGATTAACTCCCTCGCACCCAATCGCGCCGATCCACCAAGCCAGTGCGTACCCGTGTCGGATCCCAGGACCGTGCCCGGGGAGCGGGGCATCGATGGGGCAGCCCCGAGCCTCTCACTGCGGTATTTGGGGGTGCTATTCCAAGCCGACAAAACCAGGGGCCCCCAGCCTGACAAGAGGCTGCTGGCGAGCCTCCCCTCCGCCGCTTCCCTCGCCCTCCCCGCGCGTCCTCTCCGCCCACCGCGCTCCAGCCTCTCGGCCGCATCCCGCGCCGTCCTCCACCTCCCGAGCCGCCCATCTCCCAGCGCCCAGCTATGGGGGACCTGCCCGGCCTCGTGCGCCTCTCCATCGCTTTGCGCATCCAGCCCAACGACGGCCCGGTCTTCTACAAGGTGGACGGGCAGCGCTTCGGCCAGAACCGAACCATCAAGCTGCTCACCGGGTCCTCCTACAAGGTGGAGGTGAAGATCAAGCCCACCACGCTGCAGGTCGAGTGAGTGCAGGCGCGCGCCAAAGCTGCTAAGGGGTGTGGGGGGGCTCGGAACCAGACCCCAGAGGGTTTTGGAGGTTGGCCAAAAGGGCAGCTCCCCAATCCCCCCACGTCCTCTCTTTTGCTTTTTGCTTATCTTTCTTTGATTCCCACTTCCCCGCGCCCTTTCAAACAGGGATTGGCCTATCATCACTTTGCAAATTTGGAGCAATTCCCAGCCCTTGCGCCCAACCCCGCGGTGCAGACTTTTTCCAGCCTGGAAGCGGCCGGGTGCGGCCCGGTGGAAGAAGCTCTCGCTGCGGGTGGGCTCATTACCGCAATCCCGACTCTCGATTGCTGGTACCTGACACCTTGCCCATTTTTTTGCCCGCTAGACTGCAGGAGGGAGGTGAGGTTGAGGAGTCCAGGCACGAGGCAGAGGTGTTTCTGGGGCTTCCTGCCGCGCTCCTCCATCCACGCTCTAAGACCAGCTTAGAGGTGCCAGCTAACGGAGTAGCCACAATCAGAGGAAAACCATTTTCTTGCTGAGGCCCAGATTCGGGAGTAGGGGAAAGGGGAGTTTTTGTTTTTATTCATTTTATTTTCTTTTTCTGCTAAGCTGGAGATGGTATCTGTGATTAGAAACACCCTTAAAACAAAACATGGATTTGGGTTATTTGTGGCAAAGGTAATCTTTCCTCACAGACTAGAGCCCTAGATGGAAAAACCAAGAAGGCCCAGCAAGGAATCCTTGACCCAGGCAAGAATGAAGCCTGGCATGAAAGGAGGATAATAGGGACCATCTGCAATAGCAGGTGGGGGCATTTGCTTTGCTTGCACTGAACCCAGGTTCTTTTCCTGTCAGCCATATGGTGTGCCCCATCCCCACCCCCAAATAAAGGACCTCTTTTATGAACACTGAATAGAGGGGTGGGAAGGAGAGGAAGGTCTTTGATTTTCCCCCTGACACTTTCTACATATTTATTTGGGGTTGGAGGCACACCTGGTGATGTTCAGGTGTTACTCCTGGCCTTGTACCTAGTAATCACTGGTAGTTCAGGGGACGATATGAGATGCCAGAGATGAACCTCATGCAAGGCAGGCTCTGTGCCCGCTTTACTCTCTCTCCATCCACTTTTACACTTTTTTTATTATTATTTTGTTTGTTTTTTGGGGTCACACCCAGCAGCGCTCAGGCGTTACTCCTGGTTCTACGCTCAGATATTCCTCCTGGCAGGCTCCGGGAACCATATGGTATACCAGGATTCGAACCACTGTCCTTCTGCAAGCAAGGCAAACGCCCTACCTCCATTTTATCTCTCAGTCCCCCCTTTTACACTTTTTGTTTTGGTTTTGGGTCACACCCCACAGCGCTCAGGGATTACTCCTGGCTCAGAAATCGCCCCTGGCAGGCTCAGGGAACCATATGGGATGCCGGGATTCGAACCACCAACCTTCTGCATGCAAGGCAAACTCCTTTCCTCCATACTATCTCTCCGTCCCTCACTTTTACACTTTTAATAGTCCATCCAAAGCCATGAATTCTGTGAACTTGTAATGGCCCCCATGTGGCAGACCTTAATCCAATAATTAAACTTGGGAATTCTGTGATGCTCCTGGCTCCTATGTCAGTGTCCCCCAGGTGCCATGCACCCAGAAACCTCACATTTCCCAGGGGTCTGTACTGCTCTATACTTCCTAGACTCCCTTGCCTATCTTCCCTCACAACCCTTTTTCTTGTGCTTTCAATTCTATAGGCCATTTTCTTTAGAGTAGTTACTTTTTGTCATCCAGGCTACAAATGGAAAGTATTGTAATAGAGAAAGATATTTCTAGTTACATTTAAACTTTATCATTGGTTTCTCAGTGCCCTAAACCAGTGATTCTCAAAACTCAGTATACTAAAAATTTACCCCAAGGAATTATTATGACACAGTTGGCTAAACCCCATACTGGAGTTTCTTATTTGCTACTTTAAGGTGGGGCTTAAATTTTGGCATTCTAGCTAGTTGAGTAGATAATTTTGACATTGTTGGCCCAGAGATTACACTTTGAGACTGTTGGTCTAATTCAAAAGAATGATGACAATGAGAAGTTCTGAGGATGTGCTCAGCTTATGGAAGAGTCTCTCAAACGCACCTTCTGATTTTTGGATCAGGAAAAAAAATTATTCCAGAAATAGTTAAGTGGTTCTCAACAGTACACACATATTAAAATTATCCAGAGAATTTTAAAATAAATATACACCACCTAACCACACCCTAAACCAAGGGTCTCAAACTCGTGGCCCACGGGCCATTTGTGGCCCTTCGTACAACATTTTGTGGCCCTGCCCTAGAGGAATCTTTTTTTGTTTTGTTTTGTTTTAGTTGTTTGGGTCACACCCCCCAATGTTCAAGGCTTACTACTGACTTTGCACTCAAGGATCACCCTGACTGCCTCCTGCAGCCCCCAGGTAAATTGAGTTTGAGATCCCTGCTAAACCAACTGAATTCTGATATTTGGGGATAAGGCTGGATATAGACTAAAGAGGAGGACCGTTAGAGTCTAACTGGCCTTTTCCAAAAATAATGACTTTATTTTAGAGAACAATTGATTGGTGCCTCTAAAACTGTGAATCACAAACTGGATGTAGTGGTTGTGTAAATGTTTGTTGAGAGGGCCGAAGAGATAGATAATAGGCAGCACACTTTTTGCATGTGGTCAACCATGGTTCAATCCCCAGCACCCAATGTGCACCATATCCTGCCAGGAGTGATTCCTGAGCATTCAGCCAGGAATAAATACTGAGCACTGTTGGGTGTGACCCAAAAACAAACGGAAAAAAATTCTTGAGGAAAAAGCTATTGCCAGTGGAAAAAGTTTAAGAAATTTTGGTCTAGATACAAGTGATTACTTAACTGGAGAACTCAGCCTCCTTGATGTTCAGAACAGTCTACCATATTGCAGTCTTTCCTTTAGCAGGTACCTGTAGAGCCCTCCTGTGTAGAGCTGGGGGTAGACCAGGACAGGGTTCCTAAATTGATTTCTACAACCCTTGATAAACTCAAATCCATTGCAGGAATATTTCCATTGGTGGAGTGGTTGTACCTCTAGAGCTGAAGTCTAAAGAGCCTGATGGGGACAGAATTGTTTATACAGGCATATATGACACAGAAGGTGTGGCCCCAACGAAGAGCGGTGAACGACAGCCCATCCAGATTACCATGCCGGTAAGGCCTGTGGAGGGAGTGGGGAGTGTCAGGATGTGGTTCCAGGAAAAATGAAAACATATTCATGATTGCATATTGAAATTAATTTTCCCATAACACTCCAATACAATTAATTAATCTATGCTTCTATGATTAATTTCAGAGTAATTTCTTGTATGGAAAAAATGTTAAATTATACTTTCTAAGCCCATTGATTTTTCTTTTTTGTTTTGGTTTTTTTTGGGGTTTTTTTTTTTTTTTTTTGGTTTTTGGGTCACACCTGGCTCTCTGCTCAGAAATAGCTCCTGGCAGGCACGGGGGACCATATGGGACACCGGGATTCGAACCAACCACCTTTGGTCCTGGATTGGCTGCTTGCAAGGCGAACGCCACTGTGCTATCTCTCCAGGCCCTCATTGATTTTTCTATTTTTATTCCAATATTAACTCATTTAATTAGTTAAGTATTTAATATTGAATTATTTAACTTTTTTTTTTCTTGGTTTTTCGGGCCACACCCCTTTGATGCTCAGGGGTTACTCCTGGCTAAGCGCTCAGAAATTGCCCCTGGCTTGGGGGGACCATATGGGACTCCAGGGGATCGAACCGCGGTCGTGATCTTTCCTTGGCTAGCGCTTGCAAGTCAGATACCTTAACATCAAGCACCACCTCACCGGTCCCTATTTAACATATTATTAGATAATGTGTTCTGTATTTTGTAATAAGTACCTTATTGGACTGGTTTAACCAAAATTTTTCTTTAGAGATCTTTAGTTTTTCAGATTGATGTTCATAATCCACATGTAACTGTCATTTTTCTGACTTATTCTTTGTCCTTATGTATTAACTTACATTTCTAGAGTAATATTGCTTACTAAGGGATAAATGAGTTTCCTTATCTCTAAGGCTTTACTAAGTGAAATATAAGCTTCAAATATTCATTGTATTAAAAGTTTATGTTTTCCATTAAAAATTTAAAGATTGTTTAACTAGAAGATCTATAATGATGTCGGGACTAGAGATAGTACAGTGTAAAGGGGCTTGTCATACAAACTCTATCCCTGGCAATATGGAGTGATTTTTGAGCATAGAGCCAAGAGTAAGATCTGATCACTGCCAAGTATGGCACAAAATCAAAAACAAAAATAAGATACACTGATTTTATCTACTTTTTCCCTCTCTGGATATAATTGATCTCTGATATATTAATGCAAAATTATATAATGAACTTTCAAATAGAAAACCATTCCCTATTTCCTAAAATAACACTTAAACATAATGCATTAATTTTAATGTATTATTAATTAGGTAATATAGAAAGTTTCTACTTATATGGTATATTTTATACATTTTCTCCTTATACAATGGGTACTTAGACAAGTGTGATAAATAAAATAAATACCAGAAAGAATAAAAATCTAAGCCATGGGTTTAACTCATGGTCCACACATTGTTTCCTGAGTGGCCTCTGATAGCACTGATTATGACCCCAAAGCAAAGGCAAACACAAATAAAAAAATATCCCTGGATAAATGGAATTTCTTTCTAGATGAGAAAAACATACTCATACTTAGATGAGGAAAAATTAACATATAAAAGTAAATAATAATTAGTATAAGATGTAGGGGAAACTTAGAAGTGCCCTTAGAACAAATGCCAGGTAACACATCATCTAAGATTTTGAAGTCTGAATTTTTAAAGAAAGAGCTAAGAATGAGTAAGATTGAAGGAAAATGGAAGGGACTAAGTTAAGAGTTGGGGAAGAATTTAATGTGTTCAAGTGAGTCCAAGAAGCTCCTCATGCCTATTTCAGAGGATAAGACAAAGACTTGCTCTAGATATGCTGTTAAGTAGGCAGTTGATAGTACTAGAGAGATAGTTTACTGAGTAAAGAATCAACCTTGGGGACCAAACCTGAAACACTTACCTTGCACCTGGTGACCTGGGATAGATCCCAAGCACCCCATGTAATCTTCAAACACTTCAAAAAGTGGTCCTTGAGCATAAAGACAGAAATAATCCCTGGAAGAAAAAAAAAGTTAAGGGTTTGGTGTTACAAGACTCTTTCTTTTTAGATTCATCTTAACTCTGATAGGAATTAATGGAAAGTTTTTTTGTTTTGTTTTGGTTTGGTTTTGGTTTGGTTTTTGGGCCACACCTGGCGGTGCTCAGGCGTTACTCCTGGCTGTCTGCTCAGAAATAGCTCCTGGCAGGCACGGGGGACCATATGGGACACCGGGATTCAAACCAACCACCTTTGGTCCTGGATCAGCTGCTTGCAAGGCAAACACCGCTGTGCTATCTTTCCGAGCCCTATGGAAAGTTTTTATGGCAACTTTTATATACAATATGGTAACCAAAAAACCATACTAATGTTAAATGAGGCACTCTATATAATCACTACCCCCTCAAAATTATAGCACTTTTCTTTTATCCTTCTCCCCAAAATTATCTTCATGCCCACTTGAAATCAGTCCCTAACCTAGCCCACCTTACATTGAGCTTACTATCTTGGTAGCTCAGTTAAATAAAGTCACAGTTTATTTCATCTAACTTTTTTCATTTTGTGTTATGCTCTTGAGAGTCATCTATTGTTGCATGTATGAATGGTTAGTTCCTTACTTCACTGAATAATATTCCATTCTGCGAATACACTAGAGTTTCTTCATCCTCTTACTTGCTATTTAGTTATTTGTTTTCGATATACTCTTTTACAAGCAATTTCATGCCACTTGAGCCCAGCATGCTGGGGGCACCAGTGCAGCCCATGCGGTGCACAGGGAGCCATGCAATGACAATTGTATTGAGGCCTTGTGCATGCGAAGTATGGGCTCTAGCCCCTAAGCTCTTCCCTGACTTTGACCTCTTCATTTTTTTCTTTGAACTATTTCTTCAAATTAGATAAATATTTCTGTGTTAAGGATTAATGTAAACAAGTTTTTACTTCTTTTGAAAAAATACCTAAAAAGAAGAAATTTGATGAGTTTGATGAGTTACAAGATAAGTACATATTTAACTCTTAAAAAAGAGTAGACTTGGCATGAAGCCCATGGCATTGATGTCTCCACCCACCATGGAAACTGCATTTTTTATGTCCCCATGTTCCCCTCGGCACCTCAATCTGTTCCTAACTTTTCACTGAATAAATAGTGTCTTGGGTGAAAGAAAAAAAAAGGAGTAGACTTTCTTAAAAAAAAGTGTAGACTTGGGGCCGGCGAGGTGGCACTAGAGGCAAGGTGTTGGCCTTGCAAGCACTAGCCAACGAAGGACCGTGGTTCGATCCCCCGGTGTCCCATATGGTCCCCCACAAGCCAGGGGCAATTTCTGAGCACTTAGCCAAGAGTAACCACTGAGCATCAAATGGGTGTGGCCCGAAAAACCAAAAAAAAGAAAAAAACAGTGTAGACTTGTACACTTAATATTTAATTCATTAATCTATAAGAATACTAGTTAATTGGGCCCGGAGAGATAGCACAATGGTGTTTGCCTTGCAAGCAGCCGATCCAGGACCAAAGGTGGTTGGTTTGAATCCCGGTGTCCCATATGGTCCCCCGTGCCTGCCAGGAGCAATTTCTGAGCAGACAGACAGGAGTAACCCCTGAGCACCGCCTGGTAGGCCCAAAAACCAAAAACCAAAAAAAAAAAAGAATACTAGTTAATTATGTAGCACTCTTTTAAATTTGAAAATCAGAAAATCCTGAAGAGCTCAACCAGCATTTCATGCGTGGTCTATATTGAAGTTCTAAATTTGAGTAGGAGAAATATTCAAGTATTATTTGTTCAAAATTATCTTGGCTACTCTAGAACCTTGGCATTTTTTTATAGATTTTTTATGATTAATTCACCAATTTTATCAATAGTTAGGGTTTTAGTTACATTGCATTGAATCTTTGTCAGTAGGAGCAAGTTAACAGTTAATATTGAACTTTACAAAGTATTATTTATTTACTTAATATTTATTTACTTATTAATTTAATACTTTTGTATTATTTACAAATGCAAAAGTATAACTACTTAGATCTTTGATCTCTACCTATTTTATATTACAGCCTGAAGCATTCTCTACAGATAATTATTCATAGAAAATTATGTATTTCACAAGTTTTTGTTAACTTTCCATAAAATTATAAAATTTACTTTATAAATTTTTTTTCTTCAGTTTTTTTTTTTTTTAGTTTTTCAGGCCACACCCATTTGATACTCAGGGGTTACTCCTGGCTAAGTGCTCAGAAATTGCCCCTGGCTTTGGGGGGACCATATGGGATACCAGGGGATAGAACCGCAGTCCTTCCTTGACTAGTGCTTGCAAGGCAGACACCTTACCTCTGGCGCCACCTCTCCGGCCCCATATATAAAAATATTTTATATTTTTAAAAATAAAATTTTGGGCCTGGAGAGATAGCATAGCGGCGTTTGCCTTGCAAGCAGCCGATCCAGGACCAAAGGTGGTTGGTTCGAATCCCGGTGTCCCATATGGTCCCCCGTGCCTGCCAGGAGCTATTTCTGAGCAGACAGCCAGGAGTAGCCCCTGAGCACTGCCGGGTGTGGCCCAAAAACCAAAAAAAATAAAATAAAATAAAATAAAATTTTTATTACTATCACAACAGAAATAAATTTATTTTATGTGATTATTTTATTTAAGCTCTTTGGTTACCAAATTGTTCATGGTTGAGTTTCAGTCATAGGATGTACACTACCCTTCACAGGTGCATGTTCCCTTAACCAATGTCTGCAGTTTCCTTCCTACCTACCCTCCCAACCTGCCACTAAGATAGGCATTCACTGCACTGTTTCTGTCTGTCTGTCTGTCTCTCTCTCTCCCCCACCTTTTTGGATAGGGTAGTTTGCTAAGGAAGGAGTATCATGCATATCTTTTTATCCTCTTTCAGCACCCAGTTCTTTCCAGAGTGATCAGTCTATAAGAAGGCTATTGATTTTTGCATGTTAATTTTCTAGCCTGCCTCTTTGCTATACAAATCTATTGTGTTTAGAAGCTTTTTGACTGTAAACAGTGAGAGCTTGAATTCTTTCTTTTCTATCTGGATGCCCTTGTTACCGTTTTTCTTTCCTAATTGCTAAGGCAAGTACTTCCAGTACTATGTTAAATAGGAGTGGTGAGATGGGCAGCCTTGTCTTGTACCAGATTTTAGAGGACAGGCTTTTACTTTGTCTCAATTAAGTATAATATTTGCTATGGGCTTGTCGTAAATGGCCTTGACTGTATTGAGAAAAGGTCCTCCCATTCCCATCTTGTTGAGAGTTTTTATCATGAATGGGTATTGGGCCTTATCAAATGCCTTCTTCTCTAAATCTATTGATATGATAATATGATTTTATTTTTTCTTTTGTTGGTATGTCTACATTCCCACCAGCAATGAATGAGAGTCCCTTGAGGCATCCACACCAGCACTGGTTGTTCTTGTTCTTTGTGATGTGTACTAGTCTCCATGTGAGGAGATATTTCATTGTTATTTTAATTTGTATCTCACTGATGATCAGTGATGTGGACCATTTTTTTCATGTGCATATTGGTGCAAGCACTTTTCATTTCTGGGAATCTCTTGGCAATGATGACTTTGACTGTTACTTCTTCATAAGGGTTTTCTTCCTGGCCCTCTGGGATCCCAATGATTCTTCTGTTGTTTTTATTAAATGTATCCCAAAGGTCTATTTTTATTCGTTCATTTGTTTTGAGGATATTTTTTCTTCTATTCATTTATTTTAAGATTATTTTCAAATTCCTTCTGCTGAATGGAAGTATTATACAGCTTATCTTTTAGCTCACTGATTCTGACTTCAGCAGCTGTTACTCTGTTGGTGATGCTTTCATTTCATTTATCATGTTTTTCAGTCCCATTATTTCTGTTTGAAGTTTTCTCATTTCTACCTTTTTTGTTTGTTTGTTTGTTTGTTTTGGGGTCACACCCGGCAATGCTCAGGGATTACTGCTGGCTCTGCACTCAAAAATTGCTCCTGGCAGGCTCAGGGGACCATACGGGATTCAAATCACCATCCTTCTGCATGCAAGGCAAATACCCTACCTCCATGCTATTTCTCTGGCCCTTATTTCTACTTTCATATACTCTTGAGTCTTATGGACAATTTGTTCAATGGTTTTTCTGAGTTCTTTAAATAGCCTTAACATTTCCTTCCTAAAGTCCTGATCAGGTAGATTATATAGGTGGCTGATGTTGGTTGAGTCTTCAGAACTAGCAAATTTAGTCATAAGGTGTGGTGGGATTCTGCATTGTTTTTTCCACTATGATCTTTGTAGGGTTGTACTGTTTTTTGTGTGTTGTGTTGGGGACTACTTGACTAGAAGAAATGCGTGGCTGAAGAGAGAAATCAAGCAGTCATGCTCTTGCCTGAACTTATACACCTCTGTTTAGTTCAAAATAGCATTTTTTAAGTCCAAACTGCACTGACTTTACATGTCCTGTCCTGCTGCTGCTGTTCAACAAGTATTTTTTTCCTCCCAGCCATGCTCTTGCCTGGGCTTACTCAGCAAAATAAACTGATTTTTATATGGTCATTTTTTTCTCATTAACATCCATCTCACATAGTTAAGAATTTTTTTCTTATGGTGATAATTTTTGTTTGTTTTGGAGCCACACCTAATGGTGTTCAGGAGTTATTTCTGGTTTTCTACTCAGGAATTACTCCTGATGGTGCTTGGGGAAACATAGGAGAGGACAAAGATCAAACTCAGATTGCTACATGCAAAGCAAATGCCTCCCACTGTACTATTACCCTGGCCTTGGTGAAATTTCTTAAGATTTACTCTTTTAGAAGGCGTTTGACAAAATCCAACACCCTTTCATGTTGAAGACACTCAGCAAAATAGGGTTAGAAGGAACCTTTCTCAAGATAGTTACAGCTATCTATGAAAAGCCCACAGCCAACATTATCCTCAATGACGAAAAACTAGAAGCATTTCCACTAAGGTCAGGAACGAAGCAAGGCTGTCCACTCTCTCCACTCTTATTCAATATAATCTTAGAAGTCCTTGCAATAGCAATCCGACAAGAGAAAGGAATCAAAGGAATCTAAATTGGAAAAGAGAAACTCAAACTATCTCTTTTTGCAGACGATATGATGATATACATTGAAAACCCTAAAGAGTCCACAGTAAAACTCCTAGAAACAATTAACCATTACAACAAAGTGGCTGGATACAAAGTCAATACACAAAAGACAGTAGCGTACAAATAAAGAAGCTGAGGAGAGAGAGATTAAAAATACAATTCCGGGCCGGAGAGATAGCATGGAGGTAAGGCGTTTGCCTTTCATGCAGGAGGTCATCGGTTCGAATCCCGGCGCCCCATATGGTCCCCTGTGCCTGCCAGGAGCAATTTCTGAGCCTGGAGCCAGGAATAACCCCTGAGCACTGCCAGGTGTGACCCAAAAACCAAAAAAAAAAAAAAAATACAATTCCGGGGCCGGAGAGATAGCATGGAGGTAAAGCGTTTGCCTTTCATGCAGGAGGTCATCGGTTCGAATCCCGGCGTCCCATATGGTCCCCCGTGCCTGCCAGGAGCAATTTCTGAGCCTGGAGCCAGGAATAACCCCTGAGCACTGCCGGGTGTGACCCAAAAACCAAAAAAAAAAAATACAATTCCATTTAAAATAGTATCAAAAATATTAAGTACCTCAGAATCAACCTTACAAAGGAAGTGAAGAATCTATACCAGGGAAATTTCAAAACAATTCAGAAAGAAATTGAAGATGATCTAAGGAAATGGAAGAGCATCCCATGCTCAGGGGTAGGTAAATCAACATAATCAAAACGACTATCCTACCCAAACTTCTATATAGATTCAATGCAATTCCCATCCAAGTCCAGGTATCATTCTTTCAAGACTTAGAACAATCAATCATAAAATTCATCTGGAACCAAAGAAGACCCAGGATAGCCAAACAGATACTGAAAAACAAGAAGCTGGGTGGCATCTCTTTACCTAACTGAAGCTATACTATAAAGCCATAGTGATCAAAACAGCATGGTACTGGAACAAAAACAGAGCCTCAGACCAGTGGGTTAGAAGAAAATTTCCAGACATAAATCCCCAGATATACAGTCAACTAATATTTGACAATAGAGCCAAGAACTTGAAATGGAACAAAGAAAGTTTCTTCAACAAATGGTGTTGGTACAACTGGAAAACCATCTGTAAGAAACTGAAAATTGACCCATACCTCATACAAAAGTCCTTATACAAAAGTCAACTCAAAATGGATTAAAGACCTTAAAATTAGATCAGAATCTATAAAGTTTATTGAGGAAAAATAGTCAGAACACTCGAAGACCTATATATTAAAAAAGTCTTCGAGGATGGAACACCAATGGCAAGGACTCTAGCATCAAACATAAACAAATGGGATTACATCAAAACAAGAAACTTCTGCATGGCAAAGGAAACCCAACTTAAAATAAGAAGACAGCTAACTGAATGGAAAAAAATTTTCGCACTCAACATATAAGATAAAGGGCTGATAACCAGAATATACAAAGCACTCAGAAAGCTGAGTCCCCCAAAACCAAATAAAGCCATAGAAAAATGGGAGATTAAATGAATAGACACTTCTCCAAGGAAGACCGAAAGATGGCCAACAAACACATGAAAACATGCTCACCTTCACTCATCATTAGGGAAATCCAAATCAAGACAAC
The DNA here is from genome assembly GCF_024139225.1 of Suncus etruscus. Classification (NCBI taxonomy): domain Eukaryota; kingdom Metazoa; phylum Chordata; class Mammalia; order Eulipotyphla; family Soricidae; genus Suncus; species Suncus etruscus. The sequence goes on from NC_064859.1 coordinate 26,457,272, forward strand.
AATGAGGTACCACCATACACCAGTAAGGATGGCTCACATCAAAAATAATGGGAACAATCTCTGTTGGCTGGGATGCGGTATGAAAGGCACTCTCATCCACTGCTGGTGGGAATGCCCCCTAGTCCAACACCTATGAAGAACAGTCTGGAGAGTGCTCAAGGAACTCAGAATTGAGTTGCCATTGGACCCAGCAATTGCTGTCCTACGTATCTACCCCCAAGTCAGAAGGACATTCATCCCAAAGTATGTGTGCACCCCACTATTTATCGCAGCACTCAGTATAATAGCCAAGTCTTGGAACCAACCTTGATGTCCAACAACAGATGAGTGGATCATTAAGATGTGGTATATATACACAATGGAATACTACATGGCAGTCAGAAATTATACAATCACAGACTTTGCAGCAATGTGGATGGACCTAGAACATATTATGTTAAACGAAGCAAGCCAGAAGATGAACGATAAACACAGAATGATAGCACTATTCTGAAATACCTAGAATATACACCAGATACACAATCAATACCCTGCGATTAAATAACAGGGTGTAACAGGATAGAAACCTCAAACACTATAATAATCACCATATACTAGGGAGTAGAGCCCAAAAACAAAGGGAAGAGAAACAACACAAAGTCCGACTACACATTATATTATAATGAAACCAGCAACAGAAGAAACAGCAGCATAGAGAGAACAGGGGTTCCTGGAGACAAAGGGTGAACATACTACGGTGGTACCTCAGTGCTCAGTCACACGAGGCACCATACTCAGCTTGAATCATGAAAATGGCCGGATAAAACTCTTTAATATACCGTTTATCTCTAGATTATGCCTTCTTTTAGGACCTGAAGCACATGACCAGCCAGATCACCAAAGTAACAACCGTGACCTACAGATTTTTACTACAGGGCCTAAGCATTGAACACATTCAAGCAAACTAACAGGCCCTTGCTCTTGTACCCTCTGTTCTCATTACTTCATATTTTTGTTGTTGTTGATGTTTGATTGTTGGTTTGTTTTGTTTTGTTTTTCCTTCTCTCACTTCTTTTCTCCCTCTTCTTCCACCTTCTCCTCCTCACTATCATCAGTTCAATCTATGTCAAATAAAAACCACATGGTTACCTCCTCTATAGGAAAGGAAAGCTGACTTATAGGGTGCTGTGGACAATACTGCAAAGAGTAAATACCTATATAGATAGACCTCACTAACACAGCAGTCAGTAGTCGAGACACGAAACCTATACATATCCAAAAGTTGATCTTTTAGTTTCCTTTCCTTACAAGTACTATACTTACCTATCTTTCTGTACTCAGCGCACCTCTTGCCCTCCCCACCTCTCTACATTAATATACACCTAAGCTAACTTCTATATGTTTATATGTGGGTAGGAGCACACAGAGATAGGAATCCTCCTTAAGGGACAAACCTAAACCACAAACAACCCACACCTATACCCATATAACCCCTCCCATTTATTATTCCCTCCCCCTCCTCCAGAAATTTGACTATCCCTTGACCCCTCAATCCCATGCCCGATATCCCCACCACATATTAACTCTTCACCCTCAGTTCTTAATCCAATAGGCATCAAGACCGACCTCCTACCCCAACGAACCAGTACCCACTACCCAAGTGAAGAAACACCCACTCAAGCTCTCACCTCATTCCCGGCAAGAAAATACAACCAACACTCTGACTGACTCATGCAGTGTGGTCCTCCTAATCACCTCTCCCTAATGGGGACTATGGCTTGATACCGGATCTAGCTCCAAAGGACCCTCACTGCAAGAATTCTACCCAAGACCTCCCTGCCTGGTCCGCACACCTCACAAGGAAATCTCAAAAGACAATGGGAAGCCTATACTTTGATCATAAGTATAGACCTGTATAACACTACCTCTTACCCTGTTTCTCCCCAAATGTAAAATAATCTCCTGTTTCACTTCCTCCCTTTTTGTTTTTTTTCTTTCTTTTTCTTCTTTTCTTTTTTTTCTTGTCCATTTTTTGTTTTGTTTTATTTTAGTTTTTGTTTTTTGATTTGATTTGGTTTTGCTTCTTTTGGGTAACTCCAGGCAGTGCTCAGAGGGTGCTCCTGGCTCTATGCTCGGAGATAGCCCCTGGTGGGCACCGTGGACCATGTGGAATGCCAGGAATTTTTTTTTTTTTTTTGGTTTTTGGGCCACACCGGTAACGCTCAGGGGTTACTCCTGGCTATGCGCTCAGAAATTGCTCCTGGCTTGGGGGACCATTTGGGACGCAGGGGGATCCAACCACGGTCCGTCCAAGGCTAGCGCAGGCAAGGCAGGCACTTCACCTCTAGCGCCACCACCCAGCCCCAAATGCCAGGAATTTGAGCCACCATCCTTCGACGCCTTGTCTTCATGCTATCTCTCCTGGACCCACTTTATTCCTTTAATTACGTCTTTTATTTAATCATTTAAAAAAAAAAAAGAAACTTTTTTTCTTTAGATATGTGTGAGCATATATATTTTTAGTTTTTGGCGTGTGTCTGTTTTCTTCTCTCTCCACCCCCAAAAATCCACCAGCAATATTATGTAGCACCACTTCTTCCTGAAAAGACATATTAAACAAAGGGGAAATTTTACATGTAAAAGCAAGCTCTTATCTACGAGGGATAAGAACTCATACTTCTTTACAACACAGGGACATCTCCCGCCCTGAATGTATGTCATGTGGAACCAACTTAGACTCCAGGGAACTAGACACCCACCGTCCAGCCTTGACTCCTAGATCCCAGACATAGAAATGACAGAGTTCTCCACAACAGCTCCAGGAACCAAATCCCCTCCAGGGCATTGATAGTGCTGCTCTGATGCCAACATGCACCAGTTCTAAATTTATAACCTGACAACGAGGAAATGGGAACAACTTGATCTAAGAGCAAGTTGTCCGTCCTCATCAGCCAATGATAAGACAAAATCAGAAAACATGTCACCCTTTGACCTGAGCAAAAGCCAAGATCGCTATATACAGATGACTGGTTGTCACAACCAGGACTCTACAATACACATCCCGGGACCAACAACAACAACAGCAACGAAAAGCTCTAGCCTAGCTTTTGGTCTATGATTTGTTCAACAAAAAAAATCTCCAACTCCAGAGGTCTGACTGAGACAACCATAACTGAACAAGTCTTCCGGAAACATAATGAAAGACTTTATCCCAGGATCCATCCTAGGAGCAAAATAACGACCAAGACCACCAATTACAGAAGATGGATTAAAACAACACTGAAGAAGCAGAACTCCTAGAACCACAAAGAAAGACTCCATCATAAGCTCCATTCCTCGAGCTGCAGTCACCAAGATCTCTAGATACAGAGGTCTGATTTTACCATCCAAGACAAAGCAGAAGTCTTCCATACACCACAAAAGCACTGAGGGGAGAGTAAATGATCATGCAAGAAGTCTACAGTTAATCCCATGACAGTATACTTCAGGGGTGGAGAAACCCAGTAACTCCTAGGCCAAGGGAATTCCCTCTATAATATCCCCAATACTTAATGTGCCTATGCAGGGGTAAAAAGAAAAAAAAAACACAAAATAATCATCTTTCCACACATTTATTTATTGATTGATCAATTTTTGATGACTTTATTTGGGTGTAGATATTGAAGTAGATATCTCCAATTTTATTTTATTTCATTTTATTTTATTTTATCTTATCTTTCTCTTTCTTTTTGCACTCTGGCATGATTTGATTTCAGAACCGAGACTATTGTGTGGTGCTTGTCTTTATTGCTGTAGTGCTCACTGGATATTTAATTTGATATTTCTTTCTGTATTTTTGTGGTGTTACTTTTTTTATGTCCTCTCTCAAACTGAGGTTGAAAGCCTCTAGAATGTCTCCGCCCATTTTCAAAATATTTTACTTCTTTTTTTTTTCTTATTTTGTACCCCATTCTATTGCTTTTCTTTCCTTCAAACAAAACCACATAACTCGATTTATCTAGCTCCGCCTCTTAAATAGAGGGGGAAACAAGGGAGGGTACCAGGACCAAATAGATATATGACCACTAATAGTAAGCTAGACAAAGAGTGATCCACCTACTCTAGCAGCCTGGGGGGGTGATAGTGGGGTATATGGGTTGTAGAAAGGGAGCTGAAATGGGGGGAGGACAAATTTGGTGATGGGTATTCCCCTGATTCAATGTTAATATATACCTAAAATACTACTGTGAAAGGTATGTAAGCCATTATGAGCACAATAAAAATTTTTAAAAAATTTACTCTTTTAATAATATCACTTATATGTGGTATTTATAATAACTCATGAAGAAATGCAATGGCTTAATGAGAGTTGTTGAGAACACTCTAGGCCCAGAATATAGTGAAGAAAAGAAAAAAAATTGATTGGAGGAGAAAAAAGGCACATATGAAATGACAGGAGAAGGGGCCAAAAGGGTCGCAGATGCATTGGTAGTGTTAAGAAAAGACAGATATTGAAATCCTGAGACCCATACTTTAACAAGCAAACTTAAAAAGGTACCTGCTATGCTGGCAGGCTGGGGTGATGAGTTGGTGGCATGGGATAGACTCTGGGAATATTGGTGAAGGAAAGTTGACATTGGTGGTGGCATTGGTCCTGAAACATTATATGTCTAAAACCCAACTATGAATATCTTTGGATCTCATTTGTTCTTTTTCCTGGAGGGTTAGGTTTATTTTTCTTGCTTTCTCCTGTTTCTTGCTGTAAGACTGTATTGCTGTGAGCTTTCCTTGCAGTGCTGCTTTTGCTATGCCCTATAGCAAGTACAAGTATATCACAATGGTTTAAAATGGTTTTAAGTCATATCCAGCTAAAAAGTAAAGACTTACTCTTTTAGCAACTTCCACATACATCATACAGTTTTACTAGTCACAGTCACCATACTAATACATCACCATATTTGTTTTATGCCTAAATCATATTGCACTGATGATTTATATATGTTCATCTTAAAGCTAAATTCTCATTAATTTTACTAGCTTTTTTTATAGACCCTAGGATTTTTCTACATGTTTTATTTATCTATAAGTAAAAAGTTATTTTTATTATTCTAAATATGTGTTTCTTTTCTTTCTGGCCAGAGACTGGTGTCTAGGACCTCCAGTATAATATGCTCCAGTTGAAAGACAAAACATTTGTTCTTCAATATTAACTATGATGTTAGCTGTCAATTTTTTTTGTAAATGTCTTTTATCAGATTTGTGCATTTGCTTTTGATATAAAGATAGTGTTGGCCTCAGAGAAACTATTTGGAGGAATTTCCTTTTCTTCAGTTCTTTGAAAGAGCTTAAGAAGAATAAGGACATCTTTGAAGGTTTATAATCTGTCACTAAGGAAACCATCTAAAACCTGAACCTTTTATTTTGTGAGAGACTTTTCATTATTGTTTCAATGTATTTATTTGTAATTGACCTATTTAGATTTTTATTTCCTTCTGCATAAGTTTTGGGAGATTCTAAATTGCGAAAACTCATATAGTTCTTCTATGTTCTCCTACTTCATGGTATAAAGTTGTTTCTGATAGTTTATGGTTCTTTATATTTCTGTGGTATTTCTTACAACTACTCCCATTTAACTTTTGGTTCTATTTATCATGATTTTCTCCCTTTTTATTTGTAAACCTAGCTAAGGACTTTCCAGTTCTTGTTTTTCTTTCAAAGAACTAGCCCTTGATTTCGTTGATGCCATGATTAATGTTTTGATTAATATTTCACTTATTTATGTTATAATTTTTATATTTTCTTTTACTGACTTTGGATTTCATTTGTTCTTCTGCTAGTATTTTGAGGTGTGAGGCTAGGTTTTTTTCTTGCTTTCTCTTGATTCTTGCTATAAGACTCAATTGCTGTGAGCTTTCCTTTTAGTGCTGCTTTTGCTATGTCCTATCTGTCCTGATAACTTGTGCCATCAGTTTTGAGTTTCCAAGAACTTTTTTTTTTTTGTTTTTGGGCCACACCCGGCATTGCTCAGGGGTTACCCCTGGCTGTCTGCTCAGAAATAGCTCCTGGCAGGCACTGGGGACCATATGGGACACCAGGATTCGAACCAACTACCTTTGGTCCTGGATCGGCTACTTGCAAGGCAAATGCCCCTGTGCTATCTCTCCGGGCCCTTTTCCAGGAACTTTTAATTTCCTCTTGTATCTACTCTTGGCTCAGTAGTTATTTAGTAGCATATTACTAGATCTCCAAATAATCAATTTTTACAACTTTATTTTGATAGATTTCTAGTATTATTCCATTGTGATCCTAAAAAAATACTTGATGTAAGTTTCAATCTTCACAACTTTATTGAACTGTTTTAGTGGAACTAAATTCCTTTAACTGTAGCTTGTCTGTAAAAGTTTTTAGCATGGCCTTCAAATCTGGATAAGCATGTTGATTAGAATATTTTGGTTGAACATCTTTATATTAATTCCATTCCTTTTTGACAATAGAGTTTTCTGTGAAAAACATGTACTGAGTTGCATAAGGTTCCCTTACACATGATCTGTATTTTCCTCTTGCTGTCGTTAGGATTCTCTCTTTCTTTTAGATTCTTTGCTTTTTCTACTTTTGTCCCACTCCACCATGATCCGAAGAATTTCTGGATTGGTGATCCAGAGTTTCTCTTGGTGATCACAGGAGTCATGCAGTGCCAGGCATCAAACCTGGGCCTTCTGCATACAAAGCAGAAACACCACTCTTTTGTTTGGTTTTGGGGGCTTTGGGGGGCTACACCTGATGGCACTCAGGGATTACTCATGGCTCTGTGCTCACAAATAGCTCCTGCTAGCTCAGAGGACCATTTGGGATGCCGGGAATTGAGCCTGGGTCCATCCTGGATCAGCCACATGTTCAAAATCACAGGTGTCCAGGGGCAAGTCTACACCTAGGTTAGGTAGATCTGTGAATTGATCAGGTATTAGTTTGCAAATACCACGGGGCTCCTATTGATTAAGTTCAACAAGACTTGGAAGGACTCAGAGTTCAAGATTACCTATACTGTGTCCAATTTTGCACCTAATTTTAACAGGCCTAGTTAATAGCTATGGATGCATAGTCTCCAGTACCCTGTGATAGTTCTGTGACAGTTGCGAAGAGGCTGGAGTGTACACAGGCATACACAATTGTGAGTGTGCTTAGGCACCTGTGGACCTATGTGACAGAGACCAGGAGTTTAAGTACAGGGCATTTCCAAGTAAAAAGCATATACAGTCATGAGTGACAATTGACAGCTGTGTTTCAGGTTTAAAAAGGAGGACCCAGAAACACCTGTGCTTCAAGATGTAGTCCAGAGAATAGATGTTACTAATTGCTGCAGGCATCTTGCGTCTCAGCAACTCTAGTGGGGGAAATATTCTTCATGAGAGGAAAGTGGTGATCATATTTCATATTCTGTTAGTTGATTCATGTCCATCCACTCCCTGAAGTGGACTCATTGAAGCCCACTGGAGCTGTGGGACAGAAGCCGCTCGCAGCAACCAGTGCCTACTAGCAGCCCCCAGGCTTTGCTACCAGTCACAACAGCTTTGGGAATAATGGAAAAACTCTGAATGTGGGTGGAAACTCCTCACTATCTATGCTTTAAGTGTCCATGGGGTACTTTCTGACAGTAGAAGTGTATTACTCAGCTTCCATTATTCTGCTTTTAGCCTACAGTGGAATTTTCCAAGAATTTGCCTTAGATTCTATTACTGAGAAGAGAGATTCGGGAAACCCAGGGGTAGATCAGTGGCAAAGTCCCTACCCTGCTAGCATGAGGCTATGCATTTGATCCCTAATGCCACAATAGCATTTAGAATACCCCCAGAGACTCTACTGCCTGGGGACCCCTAGAGAGGCCACAGAATGTGTCATTTCCAGAGTACCCCCAGCTAGATATAAGTGACTACAGCAGCTAAAAAGTGGCAGAACACCAGTCAGCACCATGAGCAAATGTGTGACCTCAGTGAGCACCAATCATCAAAACAATAGCAAAGGAAAAGGGGGAGAAAAGTTCATATAGGTACTCTCAACATTTCAAGAGATCCCTTGATCTCTGGACACCACTATTGTGATAATTGGAAACACATGGCCTTGTTGTAAGAGGTCACCAAGATGGTTCCTGTGCTAATCCTGGTATCCTCATAGCCTATAAATTCTAGCCTTCTGCTCATTAATGCTATGTAGAGGGTTGTAGCCTTTGTTTATTGGGTGTTTGTAATAAGTTCACTGTACCCTAAGACAAACTTAAATGTCTTAACAATCTCTTCCTCGTGGCAGCTTGTATGGCAGTGGGATTTCTTTCTCGGTGAGGGCCTCTCATCTCCACTTTTTCTTGGAGCACTCCTGTCTGTTGTTCTCTGAGGTTTCAGGTGTGTCTCTGTGATTCATCAAGTGTTGGTGTAGAATACATTTTCAGTGATGCAGTGCATGCAAGTTCAGGTTCTCCCTTTTTAGTCTTGGGCCTACTCCCAGATTGTCTTTCTCTATCCTAGCAATGTCATCAGTGTTCCTGAATTTAAACTTTCATCTTCCTATCAGTAAGTAGCATCTAATCTCTGCTCCATTTTTGTCATCTTCCAATTGCTGCCTTTCTAGCTAGTTCTTTTGTGTCGGTGGAGTTTAGCAGTGAGCAAGAGTTAGATGGTTTCTCCTGAGATCTTGTAATCATCCACACTGAGGTTCTGCTAAATGTCCAGCTCTCTTGACTGCCCTAAGCCCCTTGCTATGACAATCTAGGTGAAAAACTCCAACCCCTTAGGTTCCAGAATATAATTAAGCAAGAAAAGAAATTTAGAAATCTTACTCAGCATAATTGACTTTTAAAAAGATTCACTCATCTGTTATAGAGGTCTTCTCAGGTGTCTCTACTATACTAATCTATTTATGCCAGATAATGGCAGTTAATATCATAGTTAAGCTTTATCCTTCTGCTCCCTTACTTCTAGCTCTAACTCTCAAATTTTCCAGCTGTTCTCCCAGACTGAACATTTTCTTCTGCCATATCTGGCAGATAAAATTGTCATTTTCTTTTAGATTGTAGTGCTCTCACAATACAACTCTCAGGTTCTCTCTTCCCAAAAAATCCATAATTCTTAATTTTTGTCATTGAGATTTTGTAAGAGTAATTTTCTTGTGGTTTCGCCCTTGCTCTTAACCACCTTTACAACCTTTAAGTGTTTTTTGTTAGCATTTTATCACATTTTATAATAATCTATATAAGGCTGACCTAATAACTCCACTCCAGCATTGGCCCCAAATTTTTTTAATATTTTGTTAGTGGTGGTGGTGGTGGTGGTTTTTGGAACACACCCAGCAGTGTTCAGGGGTTACTCCTGGCTCTGCTTTCAAAAATGGCTCCTGGCAGGCTCAGAGGACCATATGGGATATCGGGGATCAAATGAGGGTCTGACCTGGGTCATCCTCGTGCAAGACATACGCCCTACTGCTGTGCTATCACTCTGGCTCCTAGAGCCCTAATTTAAAGCCTTACAGTGTGAAAGTTCTAGTTCCTAATAATGTGATAAAACTTGGTGGAAGGAATGAGGGAGAAAGTTAAAAGATATTGAGAAGGCCTTTGCTGTCTAAGTTTTGGCAACAGATTTATAATTCTTTATAAAGTGAAGTGGGATTATTTTCATAGTCAGTTCTCTGAAGCATTTTACATAGCATACAACTTAGCTGTGACTTGAAAGTTTGGTATAATTTATTTATTTATTTTTTTTTGGTTTTTGGGTCACACCCGGCACCGCTCAGGGGTTATTCCTGGCTCCAGGCTCAGAAATTGCTCCTGGCAGGCTCAGGGGACCATATGGGACACCAGATTTCGAACCGATGACCTCCTGCATGAAAGGCAAACGCCTTACCTCCATGCTATCTCTCTGGCCCCCTGGTATAATCTTTTAATAAAAACTCCAGGAGCCAGAGAGATAGCACAGGGGTAGGGCATTTGCCTTGCATATGGCCCACCTGGGGGCTCTGGGGCAGGACAGCTAGCCATAGGCCCCCTGGGCTGACCACTTAGTCCAGAAGACTAAGATCCCCCAATGCCAGGCTGGTCTTCAGGGTCACGCCTGGTAAATAGGGTTCTGGGGGGAGCATGGGGGAGAGAAATTCTTCCCCTATGCATACTGGACCCCTGGAATCTGCATATCCTACATTGCAGTCAGGATGGTGCAGAGCGTCCTCTCAACCTTCTCTCAAGAGCTAGTACAGGCTGAAGACCAGAGCTCAGACTTGCCTGTTTACTTTCCAAGGCAGTTACTTCCTTCTGGGCCTCTGCTCTTAGACAGATGGATTCACAGTCTGTGACTTTAGGTGTGAATAACACACTGGAGAAAATGATTAACTCAAATCATTTAGAAAAAATTTTATTTAAGGCATAGAGAGATAGTACAGGAGGTAAGGTGCTTGCTTGCCTTATCAAATGACTGACCCCAATTAGCTCCCCAGAACTATATATGACACTTTGAGTACTGACAGGAGTGATCCCTCCCTGAGCAGTCAAGAGTAATCTGAGCATCACCAGATGTGTGTCCTCATACACACAATAAAAAGAATTTGGTATAAAATTCCTTCATTGGATCTGTAAAGTGAGAATTTTCTAAGACTATTAGATATCTTCTGTGTGAACATGAGTCATCTTAGTTATGAAAAGAAAGTGTTCATTGCTTAGCTTGTGCAGACATCACTAAACGGCTGGGGAATCTTAAATTACTAGCCCATAATGTGAGGGTTTCATGTAATGAAGAAAATTCATAATCTCAATATCATGAATACTGAGTCATAGCAGTAGTATCGATTCTTGTATAGGTTACTCCTTGCTATCCAAAGTCTCATGTTACTCACCACTTCGGTTCAAAAGACAGACCAACATTAGCACCCAGTTTCACTAAAGAACTGTAAAGAAAGAAACTATAAAGAGACAGCAGATCTTTCAGAATTCACATATATCCAATGCAATTAAAAGACATCCTAAGCTCTTTACTGAGAACTACTCTAGAAAGGCTGTGTATTTATGTCATTCCTGCTTTATGGTATATGTTACTTAAGCATCAGTTATTAAATTTGAAATTATTTGGTATGTTGCTTTATCTTTGAATATGCTGTCTCAGCTGAAGAAAGTTTTCACAGGAATTTTCACCTGATTTCCACAGAAATCAGAATGAAAAGAAACAGGTGATTAGTAGTTCATGGTACAATGAACCATGAATGATGATGGCATCACTTTTGTTTGAGCTTTGCCATGTGACTATATTATTTGTGATAGGCTGATATATTTTTGAGGAAAATAATTTAGACAATATTTGTTCAGCAATCAATATCTCTAGTGTTAAGTTCAGATTTCATTCTACTAATGAGATTCAAAGCTTTTCACACACTTTTCTGACCTTTTTCATTAGTGTTACAAACATTAATGTCATAAATTTTAGGCACAACTGTACTTCCGCAGATAGGAAGACTTGACATGTCCAATTAAACCCAACCAATGGAATAGGGGAATCCATCAAAGGAATCTGAATCAGAGTATATCAGAGAAACTTCTTTTCCACTCAACTTTCTCATCCCTTCCCTTCATTCTTATGGTAGTTACTGCAATGACCAGGGGTCAGACACATGTTTGGCTGTGATACTTGACCATAGTTGTGGTGCTCACCAGCATTGCCCATCAGATTGCCATACTTGCATGCATGTTTTTTGGAGTGTCATAGTCAAGCTGTGGTGTTCACTTAAAGCTGCTGTGGTGTTCCCCCAGGTGTTTGTTTGCCATACAGCTCACACTTCCATGTCGTGGTGCTCATACATCTTTTACTTGTAAAGCCATATCACTTTTGTTCTGGTGTTTGCAGAAATCTACTGCAGCAATCTCTTGTGGTTCCAGGGATCACAGCAAAGTTGCCAATCTCAATCAGAAGTGCCAGGATCATGCTCAGCACATACAGTAACACCAGGGCTTAAGTTCATAGCTGCCTGCTTGCAATGCAGATCCTCTGTACCATTGAGATAGCCTCCACTGACCTCTAGAATGTCTCTTTGGCTTCTATGTTGTTGTCATTGTTTGGTTTTGGTTTTGGGGCCACACTCAACTAGTGCCTAAGGCTTACTCCTGGCTCTATACTTAGGGATCACTCCTAGTGGGCTCCCAGGGACCGTATATGGTGCCAGGGATTGAACCTGGGTTGACCTTGTGCAAGACAAGTGCCTTTCCTGTACTATCACTTTTAGTTCCTATAGCAATTTCTTAAGAGGATAACATTTGGACTGGAATGACAGTACAGTGGGTAGGGCATTTGCCTTGACCAAGGTTCAATCCCTTGCATCCCATGTGGTCCCCTGAGCTTGCCAGGAATGGTTTCTGAGCACAGAGCCAGGAGTAACCCCTGAGCACTGCCAGGTGTGTCCACAAAACCTAAATAAATACATAACATTTAAAAATAATTCAATTTTAAAATACTATGCTATTTAAATCATTGACCAGCTAGTGGAAATATCTCTCTTATTTCTTCTTGTTTTCATACTCCAAAACATATTTCAGATAAACCAAGGAGTTGTCACCTGAAAATTTACCTTTCAAAAATGTTTAGTGAAAAAAATAATCTAAACTTAAATAGATACAATCTAAAGGTAAATTTTTAAGTTTTTTTACATCCAATAAAATGTTCTGTCAGTAAACTTAAATTTTAATTATAAGGCTATTTAAATTAAAAAGCAAATGACAGTTTATGAGAAAATTCTTTGTAATATGGACAACATATAAATTATGCTGCCTTGTTTGTCACTGCAGGATATTCCTACATTTAGTAACTTTCCACAGTCCTCTACTGCCCACTGAATCTAAAGTCAGGAAGTAGTCAGATGCCATCTGACTTAGATAAGCAAGAATGACCCCTTTGTTCAAGTTACGGAAGCCTGGTAATTACCAAGGTAAATAAAGTGATACCAAGTTCTATTAGCTTTAACCCTCCAGTTCAAAGAGAAATGTTACTTGTCTTTTAAAGTGGTTAATCCTCCATTAATTCTTATAAAGAGAGATTTCAAATGGAAATTCTGTCTCACAGGTCATCAAAATATTCCCTTTTTGTTCACTGGCTTTAGTGGGAGATTGGTGAGAATGGAAAAATAATAAAAAGAGACAGTTATAGGCAATGGTTGTGAGTTGAACATGCAGAGAGAATAGGTGTAGGTACACACTACAAATACAAAAGTTGATCCTCAGGCTAACTCTATTTAGTCTAGCATTTTGCAAGATTTGTATTATCAGTAAACAACTTATTAGAAACCAAAAAAAAAAGTACCATACATAGAATGAGAAAAATAAACAATAAGCAAAAAATATTTTACTGCTATAATTTTAAAAGTGTAATGCAGGGCTGGAAAGATAATACACTTGGTAGGGCTCTTGCATTCTGCTGTATTATCTCTGGTATCCTATTTGGTCCCCCTCATACCACCAGGAGTAATATCTGAGTGCAGTGCCAGGAGTAAACCCAAGGTATTATGGGTGTGGTCAAAAAAAAAAACAAAAATTGTAATGTCAGTTTTCATTGTCACTTAATATCATTATTCTTATGTATTAGCATATTTTTGTGAAAGAGTAATTTTTATAAATGATATATTAAATTTTGTTGAACCATTAATTTTAGTTTTTATATATTGCTTAATATTTTATGCAAACAATTACATATACATAGAGAGCTTCACTTCCCTATTTTTCTTCATGCCTTACAGTACTGCTTAGAATTGTCAGTGCTGAATAGGAGCATTGAGAGTTGATATCCTGCCCCTACTGCTGATCTTTCAGGAAAAGGACTCTTCTCTTACCATCAAGAGTGATATGAGGGCTATAGAGATAGTTCCAAAAGGTGGAACACCTTGTATGAGAAAGGCCTCAAATTTGATTGTTGGCATTGCCTGTCATTTTAGCACCACCTGCTTAGATGGCTACATTACTGCCAGGTCTACACTACCACCAGCCAGAAGTGGCTCCAGAATACCAGGGAGGCCCCTAAATAGAAAAATAAATAAGTGATATTAGTTCTAGAATTTATTTTTAGTCAATATCCCTTAAGCAAGAATCATATTAAAGAAATTTTCTTCTATTTCCCAATTTACTGAGTTTATCTTTAAAAGACATTGAATTACCACTTGGTAATTTTCTTCATATATTGGTATGTGGCTTTTCTCTCTTTTCTCTCTTTTTATTTTTTTGTTTTGTTTTTGGGTCATACCTGGTGACACTCAGGGTTATACCTGGCTATGCACTCAGAAATTGCTCCTGGCTTGGGGGACCATATAGGACACCAGGGATTGAACTGAGGTTTGTCCTGGATCAGCTGCATGCAAGACAAACACTCTACCTCTGCACTATTGGTCTGGTCCTGGTTTTTCTCTTTTTTGTTAAACTTACGAATAACAAGGAATGTCAACATTGAACAATTCTTAAATTCAAAATAAATACCTCTCTTTTTTGGTGTGATGACATTAGTAAATGTTGGTTTTAACTTATTAATATTTTTTAATTTTATTAATATTTCAAGCAAATAAAACTATAGGAATTCGGTGCTAGAGCAATAGCACAGTAGGTAGGACACTTACCTTGTATGTAGTGGTCCCAGGTTCAATCCCAGCATCCCAACGGTCCCCAGAGTCCACCAGGAGTGATTCCTGAGCACAGAGCCAAGATCAATCCTGAGTACCTCCAGGTGTGGTCCCCCAAAAAACTATAGAACTTTTTCTGGAGGGGGCACAACCGGTGACACTCAAAGGTTACTCCTGGCTGTACACTCAGAAATTGAACCTAGCTTGGGGGACCATATGGGACGCAGGGGATCGAACCAAGGTCTGTCCGTGCAAGACAAATATTCTACCGCTGCACCACCGCTCTGGCCCCATAGGAACTTTTTATATAAATCGAAAAATGTTTTCTCTAATTTCCCCTTACTTATTATATATGTGTATATATGCTTATGTATACTTATTCTTTACTTAATATATGCATATAATAAGGGAAAGTTAAGCATATGCCTTGTATACAGCTACATAGGCCCTGATCCTGGTTCAAATCCTCAGCATTACATATGATCTGCTAAGTACTTCCAGAGGTCAGCTTTGAACACAGAGCTAGGAATAACCCCCAAACACCAATGGGTATGGCCCCAAAACCCAAAACAAAACATAAAAATGAATTTTGAGAAAATACAAATATTTTTATAATAGTGTTCTAAATCATTCTAAGTATTACCACATATGCTTTTGCTCAGAGCTAAAAAATGGAAAATGGTTCACTAACTCTAATCTTTTTCTTATATTAACATTCTATATACTATGAGATAATAGTCTCATAGTTGTGAGAGTTTCTAGAGAGGCATTAGGAATACTGGGTTCTCTGTTCCTATTGTTAATTGGCTACATAATCTAGAAGTAGAACAAGTCCCTTAAATATGCTGAATATTAGTTCTTTTTTTCTGGGGCGGGGGGCAATGAGCCAACTGTGTTCAGAGCTCAATTCTTATAGTACTCATGGGACCATACATGGTGCTGGGAATCAAACCCCCAATCAGCTGCGTAGATGATAACTTACCCACTATACTATCCCTCTGGCTCCTAAATATTATTTATTTCATTCATAAAATGTTAAAAATTAATCACCAGATCAAAATGAAATGATATGTGTGAAAATTTTGTGTAAAATGAACA
This sequence comes from Suncus etruscus, assembly GCF_024139225.1. NCBI lineage: Eukaryota > Metazoa > Chordata > Mammalia > Eulipotyphla > Soricidae > Suncus > Suncus etruscus. The sequence goes on from NC_064859.1 coordinate 26,472,947, forward strand.
GTGCCCTGCAAGTCATGCACAGAATTATTATCTCTGTGTATGAACTGCATTGTCCAGGGAATCTGCCCAAGTAAATTTTCCTTGGAAAACACAGATGGACGGAGAGGTAGAAGAGAGCCTTGCAGTTGCTCTGTTCTTTAATAAGAATGCCAGATTCAGAGAGTCCATCTGTTCCTGTTTAAATGAAACTTTCTGAACCATGTGGTCACAGGCCCAAGAAAAAGAAATCCAGGAAAAAAGAATAGAAAGGCCACTACTGGAAAATGAAAGTAATAAGACAGCGAGGAAAGAAAGTATATTACATGGTCAGAAGATTATTAAATTTACTGCAATGGGACTTAGATTCAACATTAATTATAAATAAAATAAGAAGAACCAAAATAGAAACACCTAAATATCTTGTCTTTCACTATGACTGTTTCCAGTAATCAAATCATATTTTGTCTTTCTATGTTGCTGACCATTCTTCTTCTTCTTCTTCTTCTTCTTCTTCTTCTTCTTCTTCTTCTTCTTCTTCTTCTTCTTCTTCTTCTTCTTCTTCTTCTTCTTCTTCTTCTTCTTTTTTTTCCTTTTTTTGGTGTTTGGCTTTTAGGTCACACCCGGCAGCACTCAGGGGGGTTATTCCTGGCTCTATGCTCAGAAATCGCTCCTGGCAGGCTCAGGGACCATATGGGATGCCAGGATTCAAACCACCGTCCTTCTGCATGCAAGGCAAATGCCTTACTTCCATGCTATCTCTAAGGCCCCAATAATTCTTCTTTGTTAGTTTAAGGTTATGCAGGCATATATGTAGTGGTTAAGGTTTTTTTTTTTCTTGCCTGTAGTCATAGTCATGTTGTTTGATTGTGTTTTTTGATTTTTACAGCCAATTTTTATTTATATCTATTTCCAAAAAAGACCCCAGATTTTCCTAGTTATCTACCATAGTTTCTAGTTACTTTCCTCAAAGAATAAACTGATTTTTGAAAATGTTTTGTTACTTATTGAATTCAACAATTTATTATTAAAATCCAAAGGCCCTATACAGCCCAAAAATAATAATGATACTAAATAATTTTACATTTTTTTATTTCTTATAAGATTTTAATTTTTTTTGTTTTTGGGCCACACCCAGTGGCACTCAGGGGTTACTCCTGGCTATCTGCTCAGAAATCGCTCCTGGCAGACACAGGAACCATATGGGATGCTACAATTCAAACCGCCTTTTCCTGGATCAGCTGCTTACAAGGCAAATGCCCTACCACTGTGATATCTCTTCGGCCCCATGAGATTGTAATTTATTCTTATCATCAATACCCTATTAACAATGAAGTTGTAATATTTTTCATATCCATTCAGTTTTTTTATTGAGACATATGGTTTACAATACTGTTAATAATAGTGTCATGTATACATCTTGCCAACACTATGCTTATCATTAGAGTGCCAACTACTCTCTACCAAGGCAAACATGTCTAAAATCCCCATGTTTTGGGTCAAGGATGTGAATCAATAGTAGGGCTTTGTTGAGGCCCTAGATTTAGTCCCCAGAACTACAAAAAATATTCTAAAATAAAATTCCTAGGGTTTGAGAGATATGCAGATATATAAATGTATAAAGTTTCTAAGGAATAATTTTGTTTAAAAACAGTTTAAAAACATTCTGTTATAGGGGCCGGGCGGTGGCGCTGGAGGTAAGGTGCCTGCCTTGCCTGCGCTAGCCTAGGACGGACCGCGGTTCGATCCCCCGGCGCCCCATATGGTCCCCCAAGAAGCCAGGAGCAACTTCTGAGCGCATAGCCAGGAGTAACCCCTGAGCGTCACAGGGTGTGGCCCAAAAAAAAAAAACATTCTGTTATAAAATTAATATATATCACAGAAGAGTTAAATAGAAAATCATTGAATTTCTTTAGAATTCCATTGTTAATATTTTATTTCCTTTTTAAATATCTTGTTGTATCTGTTTTAGCTCATATTGTATTTAAATTGCTTTGTTCGCCTTTTTTATAACACTGTAAGAAGATTTAAGCATTTTTATCACTTAAAAACCCTTGTTTCCTATATAATAACTATATAAGTCCATCATATAGATATGCCCTCTTTTTTTGTATTTTTATAAAGTTATATACTTAGAGCTTCCCTTAGGAATTTATAATGTTTGCTAAGTTGATAATTACTATTTGTTTAAATGTTTGTTCTTTGTTACCGATATTAAATTTGAATATCTTTTGAATGTTATTCATATTTTTGTAAAGCTATATTTCACTTTTTTAATATATGTTATATTATTTATAGAATATGTATCACATAGTTGATATAATTGAGCATAATACATTGGCTTCCAGGTAAGTAGGAGTGAAATTTTAAAAAAGAAAAGGGAGAGAGGGAAAGAGGGAGGGAAGGAAGGAAGGAAGGAAGGGAGGGAGGGAGGGAGGGAGGGAGGGAGGGAGGGAAGGGAGGGAGGAAGGAAGGAATGGAGGGAGGGAAGGGAGGGAGGAAGGAATGGAGGGAGGGAAGAGAGGGAGGAGGAAGGAAGGAATGGAGGGAGGGAAGGGAGGAAGGAAGGAATGGAGGGAGGGAAGAGAGGAAGGGAGGAAGGAAGAAATGGAGGGAGGGAAGGGAGGAAGGAAGGAATGGAGGGAGGGAAGGGAGGAAGGAAGGGAGGAAGGAAGGAAGGAATGGAGGGAGGGAAGGGAGGGAAGGAAGGAAGGAAGGAAGGAAGGAAGGAAGGAAGGAAGGAAGGAAGGAAGGAAGGAAGGAAGGAAGGAAGGAAGGAAGGAAGGAAGGAAGGAAGGATAAACAGGAGGGAGGAAAGAAAAAAGGATGGAGGGAGGAAAGAATAGAGAGAGAAATAGAAACAAAGAAGAGAAAGAAAAATAGTACAGTAACAAGGAAATGTGTGAAAATTATTGTATCTGGAAGTGAGGTTTTTAAGTCATTGTCAGATGGTTTAGTAATTTCTTGTTGCTAGTTGATCATTTTGTTGTTTCTTTTGTTTCTGAACATGAGGTGGCTTCAGATACACAGTGGTATCTAAATTGGGTTGTTCATACAGAAATACAGTAATTCAAAATATTGGACTTCAGGGGCCAGGCGGTGGCGCTAGAGGTAAGGTGCCTGCCTTGCCTGCACTAGCGTTGGACAGACCGCTGTTCGATCCCCCAGTGTACCATATGGTCCCCCAAGCCAGGAGCGACTTCTGAGCGCATAGCCAGGAGTAACCCCTGAGTGTCACAGGGTGTGGCCCAAAAACCAAAAAAAAAAAAAAAAAAAAAAATTTGGACTTCTTCCACAGCTGCAGGAATATCAAGCACTATTGCTGATATTGTGGTTTTAGGAGTATGAGAAGGTTAGGGGAGGGTGCCCACACTTACAGCCTAGAAGTCCTGGTGATGTCAGCCCAAATACCAGCATACCTGGGGTTTTTGTCAAATTGGTGTCTCTGCAGAGAGCAATATGAAAAAAAAGGCCATTGGCAAAGCAGCGATGGTGGGTGAGGGGTGCAGTTGGCAGGTTTCAGCAGTGTGGGAAGTTGGCCCACCTCTTCTTCCAAGATTGCCCATTTTCAGTTTGCGTGGCTGGCGTAATCATAATTTTTCTGGCTTGGTTTATTTCTCTTTCAAGAATAAATTAAGGGGCCAGAGTGATAGTGCAGTGGTAGGGCATTTGCCTTGCAAGTGGCTGATCCAGGATGGTCTGCAGTTTGATCCCCCAGCATCCCAAATGGTCCCCCAAGCGAAGAGCAATTTCTGAGCACATAGCCAAGAGTAACCCCTGAGCATCACCAGGTGTGGCCCAACAATAAAACAAAACAAAACAAAAACAAAAAGCAAACAAAAAAGAACAAATTGAGTCTGTGATAAATTGTGTCTGTTTAATTAGCTGAATGCAGACATAGTGACTCTGTGTTTCACTTTTATCCAAATTTTAGAAGTTCTAAGATTCTAATAACCCTTTCAATTCAGAATATTTGCTAATACCTGTAAATACAGCTTGACTTAAACATTATTTCTTTTTTATTGTTTATTGTTTTGTTTGTTTGTTTTTGGGCCACATCCAGTGACACTCAGTGGTTACTCCTGGCTATGCACTCAGAAATCGCTTCTGGCTTGGGGGACTATATGGGACGCCGGGGATCAAATTGAAGTCTGCCCTGGGTCAGCCTCATGCAAGGCAAATGCCCTACTACTATGCTACTGCTCTGGCCCCACAAACATTATTTCTTATAAAAATGTCTTTACAATTTGAAAATTACAAATAAGTACTTGTAAACAGAGTACAGTGGGTTGCAGATCATTCCACAACCAGTTCAATACTGAAGTTAAAGAATACAGGACAAGTGCTTGGCATAGGGTATATGGTGCTGTGGACTGAGATCAGATTCCTTCACATGCAAGATACATGCCCCTTCCCCTGATCTGTCTGCTCAGCCCTACAGTGCCATGATTCTAAAATAAACTATAAGTAAAATGTCTAAACCAAAGTATATCCATAACTTTCTCTTAATATACATGACCCTTCAAAAAGACTTTCTATTGATGATATTTAAAATACATTTCATTCACTAAAAATTAATTTTTTTTACCACATCTGGCAGCACTCAGGGGTTACTCCTGGCTCTGGGCTCAGAAATCGCTCCTGGCAGGCTCAGAAACCATATAGGATGATGGGGATCAAACCTGGGTTCATCCTGGATCAGCCACATGTAAGGCAAACATTCTATCACTGTGCTATCACTCCAGCCCTAAAAATATGTTAATATTTTAAGATGTTTAATATTAAATTTAAACATTAATGTTAAATATCTTAGTATTTAAGATAGTAATATATAAATAAGATGTTTTAATATTTATTGTACTTTGAAGCCTGCACTACATTTAATAAAGACACCCAGTTAAATTATGAGCCAATAAGTTTTGTCCATGAGTTTTGACAAATTCATGTGTGTATATATATGTGTGTATATATACATTAAACATATATGTGTATATTATATATATAAACTCATGTAACTACCAACTCAACCCAGATGGAAAAAGTTCCCTTCATTTCCCAAAGTTTCCTCCTAAACTTTTCCATCAGTCTTTCTCTTCCCTCAGTTCACAGTCTCTTCCTCTCACCCAGTTGCAGGCTGCCACAGGTGTTTCCTATCAGCATGGGTTATATTTTATAGTGAGTGACTATTAATTTTATAGTTCTATATATATAGGGGATTATATACAGATTTTTTAAGGACTGAATTCCTTTGCTAAGCACATTCTTAAGAGCCATTCATTTCTTTTAATTTAAACACCATGGTTACAAGGTTGTTCATAATACAGTTATTTTCAGATAAAGTTGTTCATGATTGCTACAGTCATACAATGTACAACAACCTTCACCAGTGAGCATTTCCTGTCACCAATGTCAACAGTTTCCCTCTCACCCTCCCTGATGTCCTCCACCCATCCTCTCTCCTCCACCCATCCTCTCCAGGCATTTTACTTCATCTGATTCTCTCTCTCTCTCTCTCTCTCTCTCTCTCTCTCTCTCTCTCTCTCTCTCTCTCTCTCTCTCTCTCCCTCCCTCCCCTTTATTTTTGACACAGTGGTCTACACTACTGTTATATGGAGTGCCATGCATCATGCATGTCACTTTCTCCCCTTTCAGCACCCAATTCTTGTCCAGAATGATCAGTTCCAACTGTCAACCCTTCTCTACTCTAATTGCACTCTCTGCTCTTTGTGGTCAGCTTCCTGCCATGGACTGGTCCTTCTAATCCTCATCTCTTTTATCTCTGGATACCATCCCCACACTGTCTTTTATTAAGAGCCATTCTTATTGCTTGAATTAGTATGTTCCTTTCATTTCATATAAAGTGCTATTTTAGAATATACCAAAATGTGTCACCAGGCCAATGACAAAATATTTGGACTGATTCCAGTATGGGTGGTTACAAATAAAACTACTTTATACTTGTATAGATCATTAGGCCACTATTCTCTAAAAAGAAATACATCACTTCTTATTTGGAAGAAAATCTGTGGACTCTAGGTGATTCAGTCCCTGCTTCAAATCTAGCTCAAACCCCAAAAAGAAGCCAACTCCATTTTAGATGATTAGGATGAGGCAATGGTGCAAAATATAATTTTGAAAGCATCTTGGAAAGTTCTCTGGGAAGCACCTGATTTGCTCCTCCCACTGAGGACACATAGATGCCTATGCTCTCTGCCCTCCCTGGTCATGCTTTCTGGCTCCTGACAAGTCAAAAAATCTTGCCAAGTCAGTCTCAATGCCTCTCATGACGAGGGAAGAGTGGAGAAGAAAATAAGAACACGTATCATGATGTTTGCTGCCAGACACCCTAAATAGCTCCCAAAGGTGGTATCTGGGTCAGGCTACCCCTCAGGCCATTTGAGTACTTGCCTGCTGGCCTCTGGGGTATCCCATGCCCTCTTCCTGGCTCCATGAGAATGACAGAGGTCAGAAATTTTTCTTTGCTGTAATGTGCAGGCCTACTCTCTGAAAAGCATAGGAGCTTGCCGAAGTTGATCTTATGTAAAAATCATCTCTGACACAAAGAGTTTGTGTATACACAGCACATAGTTTGGGCTAACATATGTAAGCCTACATCACAAGCATAAATACCTGAATTATAAATAAATAATAGTATTCAAGTACCCTATTATCATAGAGTTTGACTATCATATGCTTCCATATGTTTCCTGGAATTGAAACTAATGATAAATAATTTTTTCATATTTAATTATTGCCTATATATGTTATTCTGTTTTTGTTTTTGTTTTTTGTTTTTGGGCCACACCCGGCGGTGCTCAGGGGCTACTCCTGGCTGTCTGCTCAGAAATAGCTTCTGGCAGGCACGGGGGACCATATGGGACACCGGGATTCGAACCAACCACCTTTGGTCCTGGATCGGCTGCTTGCAAGGCAAACACCGCTGTGCTATCTCTCTGGGCCCTATATATGCTATTCTATCAAGCTTTTCAAATAGAAGCCAACAGACAATCACTATTTAGACCTGGACATAGCCCAGGGGTTAACACATGCCTTCACATGTACAAGGCCCAGCATTAAATCCCTGACACTTCTTGCCTATATCCCAAACACAGGTGCTCCTGAGCTCGACATAGGTTACCTCAGTGCTCCCCTATAGCATCATATAGTAAATATAAGCTTTGAATCATGAGAACTAGCTGGCTACATATCAAAGGAGTGGATCTGGGGCCTCTACTGAGCATTGCTTGAGAGGCCCTTATGCAAAAAAAGAAAATAAAGGCCTAAAATTGCAGACCCAGATTCCTGATTATGCAGGTGCTAACCAACTCACCTGCTGTCATTGCTGGTGGCCAAATGAAGTTTTTTAATGATGTGCCTTTCTCTTCTCTCAGTTCACAGACATTGGAACCTTCGAGACAGTGTGGCAAGTCAAGTTCTACAATTACCACAAGCGAGATCACTGCCAGTGGGGAAGCGCCTTCTCTGTCATTGAGTATGAGTGCAAGCCCAACGAGACACGTAGCCTCATGTGGGTGAACAAGGAGTCCTTCCTCTGAGGGTGGCTTCTCCCGAGATACTGAATGAGGTCTCCTCAGAAGCCTGTGTTTAAAGTAACCCAGCACAAGCCAAGGCACACCACCCTGTTGCTGTTTCCCACTGGGTGCCAATGACCTACTAGCCCTGATTATTTTGAAAATGTAATTCCCCCCTGATGCTGTGTCCATAACTAAAAGGTTCATGATGTACCTTCCCTCAAAGATGATCCCTTTCTGTGTTCTGTGCTGGTGTTCCGCCTCTTGGTGCTCTGGGTCAACCTGACAGCCCCTTGTGACAGGAGCTCAGTGGCCTGAGCAGGCCAGTACTATGGATCATGACTCCACTTAACAATTGTGTTGTTTCTTTCCAAATTGATCCCTTCTCTTTGTTACACAAAATGTTCAGTAAAAAATGAATTCTATTTGTGGGTTATTTCCCCCAGTATAGTATGGTGACTTATGATCTGTAATGTTTTTCCAAGCAGGCTTGGTGAAAATGTGAAAAAGTGAATGGGACCCCCAGTAGTGTTTTCTATAAACAGATCAGCTTTTTCAGGGAAGGAGAATGATAAAATCACAAGATGGATATTTAAGAAGTTATCTGTAGTGTCTGAATGCTCAAGTCACTCAAGTATTGTGCTGTGGCTGAGTGAATGTGGGAAAGGCCTGTTTTGTGAATCAGTGTTGAGAGAGGTGACAGGAGTTATAGTTCATATTTGCTGTGAGTTGTTGGGATTAAACATGCCTGTTGATGTTCTTTTTCCTTTCCCCTTCACTTGAACTTTGTAAAACTGTGTATGGATCTCTAAGAACCTTTTGATATTTCTTAATAAAGATATTGAAAATCCGATATTGATTTGCCTCTATATGGGAAGGAGCTCGAAAACAGCTGCATCTTATTCCATGAAAACTCCTCTCAGGAGTTTGCTGCAGGGTGAAGGTGATACACTTGAGTATAATTAACACTTTTTTGGGATGGGTGAGGCCATACCCATCAATGCTTACAGTTGACTCCTGGCTTTGCACTCAGGAATCACTCCTGAGGGTGCTTGGGGGAAGATAGGGGATGCTGGGGGATTAAGTCCAAGCTAGTTGCCTACAAGGTAAGTTCCCTTCCCACCCTTCTCTCTCTCTGGCCCAAATTATCACATTTTCATTCAGAGATCAGTTCTGGCAATTTGACATAAGAGTCCCAAACAGCTCTGCCAGGACTCAGACAACTTGTACCTGTCTGTGTCTGTCTCCTTCCCTGGTGATGTCTTTGTCAGCTAGCTTCGTAGCTGAGTATATGGCGCTGTCACAATGCATGAAAAACAAGGGTAGAGATGTCCTTGCCTACTTCCAGGCACTGCCGGGCACCATGCCCAATGCCTGTACTACATGCAGTTTGAGAATTAATTCCCTAGAAGGCAAGAAAGTTCCTCTTGAAAAGCAGCATACTATTTTGTAACATTATAATAAATATTCACTCGTGGAAAACAAATCCTGTTCCAACCCAACTGATAAGTTAGTTGCTTTGTTTACCTGTGAACTCTTCATGTAAAATGGTTCCAGGTTAATTGAGGATATTCTCCAGAGTCATTTTATTGGAGAATTGAATTTGAAAGGCGAGCAGCAAAACCTTTGCTTACCTGCAATGAGACATGACTGCCAGCAGGGTACAGCACTACCTTGAATTTGGTCAAATCAAAGCCCTATTAAAGGATAGCAGAATATTTCATTGCAACTGCTGCTGGGTATAAACATTAGCCCATTCCTCCTTACTGTATTTTTGAGGCATCCCGCAACCACCCTCTTGTCATTAATAGAGATATTAAAATATTAGAAGCAATTTTTTTGTTGTTTTGCTGTGAACAAAAGATCACTTTTTCTTCCAGAATATCCAACAGAAATGTGGAGTAATTAGAACATTGAAAAAAAATGTAAAAACTACATGTTTTTATCCATGAGGCATTTAGTTAAATATATATATATATATTTTGTAGAGCAAAAGGTCTCAAGTTACTGTCTCATCTCTCAGCTTTGAATTTGACTGGGGACTAAAAGGTACCATGACTCGAAATATTCCATGTGTGAGTTTTGATGCTTCTTATAGTGCCCACTTCAGATGATGCTTGGCACAGAGATGCAGTACTTCCTGGATTAGCAGTGTTCAAGGCAACCAGGGTCACTCCTAGCAGTGCTTGGGGCCATGCAACTCAGTGTTTGCCCCTGCTAGATTTATGTTCTACCAGTTGAGTTATCTCTTTGCCCTTCCATAATTACAAAATAAATTGCATAAATCAACAGAGGCTTCATTTTCAGTCAAAAATTATATTCAAGCATAGTTAAGAAAAGTGTCTCCTGCCCCTCCTTCCACTCTCCCTCCCTCCCTTCCTTTCCCGCGAGCCTACATGGCAGCACCTCTGTCTCGCTTTTTCTTTTTCCCCTTCCCCCCTTTTTTTCTCCTTTTTTCCTCCCTTCTCCCCCCTATACCATTTCCCCTCGGAGGCATTTCCCCCGGGGCAGGGGCAGAGCCGGCCTCCCCCACCCCCCTGCCTGTCCGGGCCCCCGCCACCCTATGGGGGAAAAGAAAGTGTCTCATAATGATCACTAATTCTTCCACATAGGAAGCAGGATGAAATATATTCCTAGCTAAAGCAGTTAAATAAATATCAAAAGATATAACCAAAGGATCAATCCATCAAAAGGATTTAACATTGGTTAATGTATAAAGGAGAATCAAAATATATAAGGCAATTATTACCAGACTTGGAAATATTAACAACAACACAGTACTGGTTGGAAACTTCAGCGTTCCAACTATCAATATGTGCATCAGCCAGACAGAAAATTCAGAGAGAAATAGCAGTATGAAATTAATTGAATGAGCCAGACTTAATAGACATTTTAGGGTTCTCCACTCTATGTCCTAATGGTTGAATACAGTTTCTTCTTGAATACTCATAAAACATTCTCAAGGATATGTTTGGACACAGTGTCAATAAATTCAGAAATATAGAGATAATGCTCAGTTTATCTCAGACTACAAAGATATAAGACTACATATCAATGACAAAAAGAATTGGAAAAAATTTCCCAACATATGGAGTTGAGGAGATAGCAGAGGATCAAAGGATGCAAAACAGTTTGATCACTGGCATTGAATGACCTCTAAGCACTCCTGGGAGTAATTCTGTAGGCTCCTAAGCACTGCTAAGTATGTCTCCACCAGCTTTTTAACATAATTGGATAGCCCACGTGGTCCTCAGCATTATAAGGCCTAAGCAGCATTGAATCTGGAAGCTCTAGCATTGAAACATCCTGGTTGGACAAGTGTTGTTGGGAACGGATCTGTCCTTGGTACACTAATTGGGAGGTTCCCCATTCCACCCTTAAATTTCTAATATATGAAGACTAAGTATTATACTTCTAAATAACTGTTGGATCAATTGGGAAATCTAAGAGGATGGGAGACTCGTGAAACAATTGAAAATAAATACAAGAATTAATCAGCACCTAAAGGATACAGCAAAAGAAGGCAATGATAAAAGGGATGTTCATAACAATACAGGCTTATATCAAGAAATAACAAGAGCCGGAGAGATAGCATGGAGGTAAGGCATTCGCCTTTCATGCAGAAGGACGGTGGTTCGAATCCCGGCATTCCATATGGTTCCCTCTGTCTGCCAGGGGCGATTTCTGAGCGCAGAGCCAGGAGTAACCCCTGAGCACTGCCGGGTGTGACCCAAGAAACAAACAAACAAACAAACAAACAAAAAAGAAATAACAAAAAGGGCCAGAATAACAGTACTCTGGGAAAGGCATCAGATTCTATTTTCCGTATCTAATATGGTCTCCTGCAGCCACCAGATGTGATCCCTGAATACAGAGCCAGGAGTAACCTGTGAGCATGACTGGATCACCAGCCCCCGCAAAGAGAGAAAAGCTTAATGCTTCTGTTTAGTAAAAACATTAGTTCATAAAGGAAATACATTAGAAAATCATTTAAAAAAAAACCATTAGAGGTCAGAGCAATAGCACAGCAGTAGGGCATTTGCCTTGCACACAGCTGACCCAGAACAGACCTAGGTTCAATCCCCACTGTCCCATATGGTCCCCCAAGCCAGGAGCGATTTCTGAGCACATAGCCAGGAGTAAGCTCTGAGCCTCACAGGGTGTGGCCCAAAAATCAAAATAATAATAATAATAATAATAACAATGAACTAGAAAAAATAAATCAACATTGCACTCATCTGCAGGATATTAAAAAACACATCATAGAATAAGATTAATGCACAAAGATAATAGAAATATTGGATGGGAAGTGCAGTGATAGGACCATTATGACAATAATAGCTAGAAATGATCACCCTCAACAGGAATTGGAAATTGAAACAGTATTGCAAACTACAATACCTATTGGGAAAAAGAGAAAGAAAAGATAGAAGAAAAGTGTCTGCCAAAGGGACAGGCTAGAGATGGGGGGTTAGAAAATTGGTGGCAGGAAATGAACACTGATGAAAGGTGGGTGTTGGAACATTGTATGATTAAAAACTCAGTTATCAACAACTCTTAAATTCTGTTTTTCACAGTGATTTAATATTTTTTAAATCATAAATAAATCCTATTGATAGTCACTTCAAAAAGAACTTAGTGTGAGAGGGGACCACCTACTCTAGCAGCCCCGGGGAGTGATGGTGGGGCATATGGGTTGCAGAAAGGGAACAGGGAAGGAGAGAGGACAAATTTGGTGGTGGATATTCCCCTGATTCAATGTTAATATGTACCTAAAATACTAATGTGAAAGATATGTAAGCCACTATGATCAAAATAAAATTAAAAAAGAAATCTTAGTGTGTAGGAATAAACTTAATGAGTTAACTTAAAAAACTATAACACAAGAGGCCAGAGAGATAGCACAGCGGTAGCGCGTTTGCCTTGCAGGCACTGACCCAGGACCAATGGTGGTTCGAATCCCATTGTCCTATATGGTCCCCCGTGCCTGCCAGGAGTGATTTCTGAGCAGAGAGCCAGGAGTAACCCCTGAGCATCGCAGGATGTGACCCAAAAACAAAAACAAAAATAAAACAACAACAAAAAAAACTATAACACTGTAAAAATAGATTAAAGAAGACACAAAGAAGTGGAGAGGTAGTCCATGTTCATGGATTGGAATAGTGGACATTGTTAAAATTACCTCTCAATCTACAGCTAATGCAATGCAATCTCTATCAAACTTTCAATGGTATTTTACAAAGAAATAGAACAAATGTCACTTAAATTAGTATGGTACAACTAAAGACCCCAACTAGCCAAAACAATCCTGGGATTAAAAAAAAAAGATAGCATCATACTCCCTAACTTCAACATATACTACAAAATTATATTAATCAAAATAGCCAAAACACTTGATGATATTGAATTCTAGGAGTGTCTTGTGATACTACTCCACTAGCAAGAAAAGAAAAAGCAAAAGTTGGCCACTAAGATGACATCAAATAAAATAATGTCTATATAATGAAAGAAACAATAAAGCAAAGAGATATTTTACTATATGGGGAGAAAATATTCACCATACATCTTACCAAGAGCTGATATCTAAGATATGAAAAACATTCACAAAACTTAACAAAAAACACAAGCAACTACATTAAAAAGTAAGAGAATATCTGAATACACACTTCTACAAAGACCTATACAGGCCACCAAGTGTGTGGAAAAAAATGCTTATCATCACAGATTATCAGGAAAATAGCAATAAAAATGACAAATGTCACAGATCACACATAGAAAATAGTCTATATCAGAAAGGCTAGAAACAGTAAGTGCTGATAAGGATGTCTGGAAGAAAGATGTCGTTCACTGTTGGTAGAATTATAAACTGGTCCAATCTCTATGAAAACAGTAAGAATGTTTTACACACACACACACACAAACACACACAAACACAGAAGAAAAACAGAACTGCTGTATCATCCAAAAATTCCTCTTCTAGGCATATATCCAAAGAATAAAAGAAACACGAATTCAAAAAGATCTGTGCATAATGTTCACTAGAGTGCTATTTTCAATAGCCAAGAGCTGGAAACAATCCAAGTGCCAAACCACATGAGAAGACAAAGAAGATGTGGTATATATGCACAATGGAATATCATTCCACTATAAGAAAAAGTAAAATCTTGCCTTTTGTATGTATATAGATGGAACTGAAGGGGATTATGCTATGAAGACTAAGAAAAAATAGGACAAGTATCAGAAGATTTCCCTTGTCTGGGAATCTAAAGGACGAAAGCCAGTAATATGCAAAGCCAAACCACAGCCACCTTTGAATGTTCAGACAACAGAAACTGAGGTTACCAAATAGAGGAGGGAAAACAACGGAGAGGAAAGAAGAGGTTCAATAGCTATGGTGGAAGAAGATTGATAATTTGGTAATGGGCTTAGTGTGGTAGCTCACATGAAATTGAACCCCTAAAATACACCCAATCTTGTAAACCAATGTTACCTGGATTAAAAAAATCTAAATAGAGGGGTGTTTGTGTGTGTGTGTGTGTGTGTGTGTGTGTGTGTGTTCCCCAGGACTAACAAGTAAAACTAAATCCAAGGAGGAAGGAAGATGCATAAACAGGAAATCTCAAAAGCTAATCTGCCACGTTAAGCGTTCTTTCCTGGCATATACTGTTCTACTTATGACTGGATTTAAGCCCAGTCTCTCTGGCTACTTCTCACATAGCTCTCCTACTCCAAAATCTGAGTGCTCAGCTATATCAAGCTGCTGAGTTGTAACTTTGCCCCTTAGCCATCTGGAAGGTCTATTTTTATACAAGTTATAGAGTTGTGTCTCTCTACTTCTAAGCATCCTCAACACAGAAGCTTGAGGAATTAAGCCATCTTTCTAATTATGATGACAAAAACACTTTGAGCAGATGAAAGAGAAGGTAAACATTGAAATAATGTCTTATGAGCCCTTGCTTATTGGGAAGTCACTTATCTGTCCATAGAGATTATCTGGCCCGCGGCTGAAAGCAGAAAACTACCCCCAAGAGAAGATTCCGGTTACAGATGTCACAGTTCATACCTGAAGTTCTCCATCTTCTCTCAAGATCTCACAACTATTATTTTAGACATGTTTCCAACATAAAGTATGATTTGGTTTCTGGATTTGAGGAAATTGGGATAAGAATAATTAAAAGGGGGCCCGGAGAGATAGCACAGTGGTGTTTGCCTTGCAAGCAGCCAATCTAGGACCAAAGGTGGTTAGTTCGAATCCCGGTGTCCCATGTGGTCCCCCGTGCCTGCCAGGAGCTATTTCTGAGCAGACAGCCAGGAGTAACCCCTGAGCAACGCTGGGTGTGGCCCAAAACCTAAAAAAAAAAAAATTAAAAAAAATAATAATTAAAAGGAAAAAAATAAAAAAGAATAATTAAAAGGAAGAAAGTAATTTGTAGAAATAGAGCTACTGAAAAGAATTTTTTCACAGAGTAAGATAAAGTATTTTAAAAGCTTAAAAAGAGAAACAAATATATATGGTACACCCATATATTGTGGGAACACAGTACTATACTAAACCAAGAGAGTTTCTTTTTCCATTTTTGTTTGTCCTTCCCCCCACCTTCCTTCCTTCTATCTTTCTTTTTTGTGCAGTTCTTATGGGAACTGTGGTGATGGATGTCAAACCTGAATCTCCTGCCTGTAGAGAATGCAGTCTAGTCCTTTTGGACATCTCCCTGGCCCATAACCACAGGATTTTCTTGTGGATATCAAATAAATATTAAATATATAATCTTTTAGAAAGAGGATTTATTATCTTTGGAAAATATCAACATGTTTTTATGTTGATTCTGTTGGAAAGAGGTATCAAATAAAATACTGTTCAGCCACTTGATGTATGACCTTATATAAATTACTTAACAGCTCTGTGCTTTGATTTTCTCATTTAGACAATAAAAATAATAATACAGTTACCTCATGGACTAGTTATGACTATAAATAAATTAATGTGTGTAAAATGTAATTACTTATGTGTAGCATTAGTTGAAACATTTTGCTTAAAAACACAACATAAAATCCGCGTCACCTGGCACCTGGGGCTGTACATCCTTGTGAAAAAAAAAAACAAACATATCATAAAAGGGAAAATACATTTTCAGACAAAATAATTTCAAATGCCAAGACAAACTAAAGAAAGCTCATATTCTAAAATATTACATGCAAGAATTTGTTTTTTTAGGCCACACCTGGTGATGCCCAGGGGTTACTCCTGACTATGTGCTCAGAAATCACTCCTGGCTCCTGGGACCATATGGGAATCCAGGATCAAACCGAGGTCTGTCTGCGTGCAAGGCAAATGCCCTACTGCCACGCTATTGCTCCGGCTCTCATGTAAAGATATTTTAACTAAAATAATTTGTGTACTTTTGCTTTGGGTTCATAGCCAGCTAAAATTACTTCTGGTTCTGAGCTCAATAATCAGTGCTCAGGGCACCCTAGGGGATGCTGGGAATTGAACATAGGTCAGTCACATGTAAGGCAAGAACCTTGTACAAACTCTCTAGTCCTGATGTTTTATTTTTTTTTATTTTATTTTATTTTATTTTTTGGTTTTTGGGCCACACCCTGTGACGCTCAGAAGTTGTTCCTGGCTTCTTGGGGGACCATATGGGACACCGGGGGATCGAACCGCGGTCCGTCCTAGGCTAGCGCAGGCAAGGCAGGCACCTTACCTCCAGCGCCACCGCCCGGCCCCCTATGTATTATTTTTAAAACAAATAATTTGAAGCAATATATTTTAAGATACATTATGAAAATATTGATAGGAAGGAATCTCCAAAGTAGTACTTGGAGGACCATGCCAGGAATCAAACTTGACACCTCTTTGTGCCACGCATGTGTTCCAGCCCTTGATTTATCTCCTTGTCACTAGGAAGGAAATTTATCCACAAATATTATTTCATTGGATAAATATTCAACTTTTAATAATATGCAAGAATCATGACTAAATCAAAGAAATTAAAATCTGGTAAAAGTCAAGAATTAGGTCAAAATTTCTATTTGTAATTTCTCTTGATATTCCTACTAATTTTAGGAGTATTCAGTAAATATCATCTCATTATTTCATGGAGAAAAAATAAATCTTAGAAGCTAAAATAAGACTCACATTTAAACATCTAATTTTTTAACATTTAATGTTTAAAAAACAACTTTATTTGGCCCTCAGTTTTCTCATTTATGAGTGAGAAATATATTAGGATTATGTAACATATTTCATGAAAGTACCTTCTTTCTCTTCTCCCTTTCACCTTCCTCTGACACATTCAACTTAAAGTGACTTCTCTAAAAACTAAGCTAAAATGAGAAGACACCCTACAAAATGGATGAAAACAGTTGCACATCAGATATAGGACTAATAATCAAGATTTATAAAGCACTCACAAAACTCAACAACAAAATACATCAGTGGCCACATACAAAAATGAAACATGAACAGACATTACCCTAAAGACATATGAATGGCCAATAGGAATATAAAAAAGTGCTTATTCTCACTAATAATAAGGGAAATGCAAGTCAAACAACAATGATATTACTTCAATGTCATATAACAAAAAGTCTGGAAACAGCCAATATTGGCTACACAATGATGAGAAGTAACTTTATTCACTCTTGGTGGGTATGTCATCTGGTTCAATATCTATGAAGATCAGTAGGAATATTTTTCAAAGAAGCAAGAATAGTATTCCCGTATAACTATGACATCTACCTCCAAAATGCAAAGACATTGATTAAAAGAATACGTGCAGATTATGTACATCACAGCAATTAGTACAATAACTAAAATATGAAAACAACATGAACTTCATGAATGGATCAAAAAGTTGTGTTATATACACAATGGGATACTACATATAAAGACAAAATCATTTACCTCTATGGAAGGTACTAAGAGTATGTATGGGGCTTAAATATACAACAATAGAGAATAGCCAAAGATAAAAGATAAAGATCCACAGAACTAAGGTGTTTTTGGCAGGGGAAAGAGGTAGATTTGAACAGAAACCACCTTCCTTTGGGTCCTTGGTGGAGGGAAGTGGGCATACTGGTGGTAGATGTGATATTGGAATGATATATGCATAAAACCAATGTCAATTTACAATGCATTTGTAAATTACAGTACTTTCATAAAGATGAATAAATAAAGTGCTTCAGGGCCAGGTATGTAGCTCAAGGATAAAGTGTATGCCTAGTATGCATAAGACCTGGCTTCTATTCCTAGCAGCACAAAACAAAACAAAAAATAAAGTTCCTTCTTTAACCCAATAGTTTTACCTTAATTTTTTGCAGTGTTATAAATGTGCTGCATTTTCAAAAGCAAAAATACTATGTATATATTTAAAACACATATCTGCCTTAAAAGGTATTGCCAACCAATAAAGAAATACAATTTCTATAAACTCATTATTTAGTATAGAAAATTTAGAGTTGTGGATACAGCCAATTAAAGATGCTGTTTTCTCTTTAAAAACATACTAGCCATTCCTAAATAAGAGTAATTAAAATTCTGTATGTGTGTGTGTGCTATCAGAGGTAAAACAGACTTTTCTATTTCTGAGCCACATCCCCATCCCTGGAGTAATTAAGATTTTTTTCTTAGCAAGTACTGAATTCCATTCCCCATTTGCTACGACAATAGTTTGAGTCCCCCTGCTGTTCTCACCGTGATGCTGACAGGCACAGTAAATATCTTCATCTTTATATATATATGTATATATATATATATGTGTATATATATATATATATATATATATATATATATATATATATATATATATATATATGAACAGCAAAGTCTTCTGCCCCTGCGCTGCCTGTGCCCTTTGCCTGGCGTATCCTGCTCCATGCTCCACCTCAGAAATGACTTCAAGTGCCAGTTTCAATGTCACCCCAGAGAGAAAGACTTTCCTGGCCCCTTGACCATGTTAAGTCAAAGATCATTTTGGAATATTCTTTATTCAAATCTCTTCCTTTATACCTTCTTTCTGAAAAGTTTCATGGCCTTCATCTGACTTTCACTTTTCCTAAGTTCTCTGGATAGCTTCCACGTATTTTTAATGACTCAGTGAAAATGAGCTGACTCAATAAAAAGGTGATGAGATTCTAGAAAGAGCTGGCTTGCTGACTGACTGACTGGCTGGCTGACTGGCTGGCTGGCTGGCTGGCTGAGGTGTTAGCTGAAAAAACATCCAGCAAGAAATTTGAAATGCATTAGCCTGAAGAGTTCTGTTACCTCTAAAAAAAAGACGAAAAGCGCTTTAAAATAAAAGCAAAAAGTTTCTGAGGGTCTTTTACTGACATTGCTTTCCATGAATATGCTATTTCAAATTAGTTTTGCTAATACTGTTGGTACAAATGATTATTTGAAGGAATTTCTGAAGGTTAGGGAAATTGTTTTGCTCACCATTTGTTTCCAGCCCTTTCTCTAGACACACTGGCACTTTACTTCATGAGCTGGGATGATGCCATGAATGTATTACCAGCCAATAAACTCAATTGTGAGCAGAAGTGATATGCTCTACTTCCAGACTGCAAGCTCCAATTGTTTGCAATACCCAGCAGAAACCTTTCCCTTGCCAGGGCAATCAGCCACTTTCAATAGGATGCATCATCCTAGGCTTGAAGTGAAAAAGGTAGGAAATAAAAACTCATCCCAACTTTGCTGGACGTGTAGCATCAGTGAAAAATTCAGGTTTATTTTTTCCCTCAACATTTTCTTGAGAAAAGTGAGGCATATACAAAAAGAGTTGAAAGAACTAAATAGAAAGTATCCACATACCCTTTCCACATACCCACATACCTAATGAATTTCACAATGAATTTCAAAATGAACATTTTGTTCTGGTTCCTTTATCATTTATCCACTATTCTTCTATGTTGCATCAATTCATCTTTGTTGTTGTTGTTGTTTCTGATTAAATGAAAATATGCTGTAGAATGTTTCTAAGATTTGGGAGTTGTTTGTTATTGCAATATAATCCAGACATAAAAAAGAACTTCTTCTTTATTAAGAAATACATGAAACTAAATACTGTAAAAAATAAATAACTGTAGTATGAACAACTGTAAACCATAGTGTCTAAAGTAAAGAAATTTAATTTTTAAAACTCCACAAGAGCAGTGGCATAGAGGTTGGGTGTTTGCCTTGCACGCAGCTGACATAGGATGACCACAGTTCGATCCCCCAGCGTCTCATATGGTCCCCCAAGCCAGGAGCGATTTCTGAGCGCATACCCAGGGGTAACCCTTGAGCATTACCTGGTGTGACCCAAAAAAAAAAAAATCCACAAGAAACACCTCAATTTCACTGATTTTTTTAGTTTTTGTTTTTACTATATCCATCACTGCCTTTGGACCTAGAAAGTTTCCTTCGGTAGTCTATTGTAATTATTAAGGACAGTCCTTTGTATGTGATTTCCTTCTTTAATCTTGGTGTTTTCGGAATTCTATTTTTATCTATGGTTTTCATCATTCTGAGTAGAATGTGTCTTGGAATAGTTTTATTTGTATCTCTTTTAGCTGATACCCTTTAGGGCTCAAGAATGTGGATAAAAGCACTTCACCACTTCTCTACAGCTCTCTGCAGAGACACCAATCTGACCAAAATTCCAGTTATGCCAATATTCAAACTGACATCTCCAGGAATATTTTGGAGTGTGGGCACCCTCTTCCCACCTACTAGTACTTCTGGAAGTTCTGACAGCCAAAACCACGCCCCACAAAACACACAGTAGCAGAAAGAGTGCTTAGAGTTCTTGTTGTAAATGCAGCTGTGTGACAACTTCAATTTTTTTTTTATTATTTTTATCCTTATAGGGGCACACCAATCTGGACACCAATGTGTATCTGAAGCTACCTAATTTCAGAAGCAATAAACAACAGAAGGATCAACTAGCAATAAGAGCTTATTAAAAATCTTCTGACAATAATTTAATGATTTCATTGAGAGATATAATAATTTCTCAATTTTTTTTTTTTGCTGCTGTACTTTTTTCCCTTTCTTTTACTACTTTTCCCTTTTCTCTTTTTAAATAAATTTGCTCCCACTTATCTGGAAACAAATGTATTATGATCAACTATGTCAACTAAGTGATACATGGCCTTTAAATGAAGTAATTTATATTTAAGAAAGATAAACAGGGGCCAGAGAGATAGCATAGCGGTTGGGTGTTTGCCTTTCATGTAGCTGACCTAGGACCAGCGATGGTTTGAATCCTGGCATCCCAAATAGTCCCCCTTGCTTGCCAGGGTCAATTTCTGAGTGCAGAGTCAGGCATAACCCCTGAGCACCACCAGGTGTGACCCAAAAACAAAACAAAATAAAGTAAAAATTAAAAAAAGAAAGATAAACAAATAAGTCTTCATTAAATTAAGAAATTTTTGCACCTCAAAGGATATGGTGATCACCCACAGAATGAAAGAAACTATTCAGCCAGTACCTATCTGATAATGGGTTAATATGTACATTTCTCAAAAAGCTAAAGAGTGTGCTCCCAAATGACCCAGCAATACTGCTCTTGGAAATATATCCTAGTGACCCAAAAACATAATACAGAAAAGGCATCCTATTCATTGTAGCACTATTCACAAAAGCCAGAATCTGGAAACAACCTAAGCGTCCATGAACATATGAGTAGAAAAAGAAACAGTACTGCATCTACACAATGGTACATCTACACAGTAGTACATCTTCCACAGTTGTTAGGAAAAAGTAGGTTATGAATTTGCTTGTACATGAATGAGTATGGAGAATATTACGTTGTGTGAAATGAGTCAGAAGAATAGACATAGATTGATGGCACTCATTTTGGAGATTAAAATAAAAACAAAGTGGAGTAATAATACCTACCGAAATAGAGATGAGGGCCAGAAGGACCAGTCCATGGTAGGAAGCTTGCCACAAAAAGTAAAGGAGTGCAGTTAGGGTAAAGAAGAGACCACTATGCAATGATAGTTGGAAATGATCACTCGGGACAAAAACTGTGTGCTGGAAGGAAGTAAAGTAATATGCATGATACTCCTTCTGTAACAATATTGCAAACCACAGTGTCTAAAAAAGAAAAGGGAGGGAGAGAGAAAGAGAACAGAGTCTGTCATAGAGGCAGGCAGAGGGAAGGGCATGGAGGAGAGCAAGAAGGAAACTGGGGACACTGGTGGTAGGAAATGTGCAGGGACAAGTGGTGGATATTGTGTGACTAAAACGCTCAATCATAAACAACTTTATAACTGTGTATCCCACAGTTATTCAATTAAGAATGTTTTAAGTAATGATAAAAGAAATGCAAATGGCCAAAAGGTACACAAAAAATGTTCTGCCTCATAATCATCAGAAAGATGCAAATCAAAACAACAGTGAGATATCATCACACACCACAGAGACTTGCACACTTCTAAAAGAATAAGAGCAACTAGTGCTAGTAGGGGTGTGGCAGAAAGTGGGAATATTGATGAGCCCAGTCTTTCTTGGAAAACAATATGGACATTCCTAAAAAAAAAAAAAAAAAAAAAACCCTAGACATTCATTTGATCCAGCAATTGTACTTTTGGGAATATTCTCCAAGGGGGAAAAATTATTTGCACCCGTATGTTTTTGTTATTTACAATAGCCAAAATCTGAAAATAACCCAATGCCCAAGAAGAGATGACTGGATAAAGAAACTATGATACATATACATAATAGACTACTCCATGGTATGAAAAAAGTCATGAATTTTAAATATAAATTAAAAAATTTTAAATTAAATCATGCAGTATGCCGCTATATGGAGGTACCTGGAGAGTATCATGATGTGAAGTCAATTAAATGGAGAGAGACCAACACGGAATAATTTCTCTCATTTGAAGGCTACCATGGAACATAATGTTGGAATAATGAACACTCAAAGACAATTAAAATAAAGAACATGAGAACTAGTATTCAGTAGAGAGCAAGACCTTTGAGGATTAAGGGAGAGGATGATGAGGAGTAAGGGGAATGCCCATGGTAGAGGAAAGCATTCTACCAGAAGGAGGAGGTGCTGAAAGTATTGTGTAAAGTATTGTGTATGAAATCCTCTCAACAACAGCACTGTAAACCAATGTATGCACACACACATATGAAGCGCCTCTTGTAAAAGCAGGCTGGTAAATGGAAGCCAGATGGGGGTTGGGGAGAGAAGTGGATGCTAGTGAAGGGATAGATTGGTGTTGAAACATTGTATGCCTGTGACCCAATCATGAATAACTTTGTAATTTCACAGTGACTATATAAAAATATAAAATTTAGCAAACCATCATACTATGAATTAGACAGAATGTTAAATCTTCTTTTTTATCTCAAGGGCTGAAACTGAGTTCGTCTGGGTAAGGCTTTATTTGGAGACAGAGATGGAACAAATGGAGAAAGAAAGTCAAGTGTCACATTCATTGAGTGCCTGTGGTATGGAGACATTTTATAGGTTCTATTCATTAAACCTGAACACTACCCTATGAAAGATGAATGATTTCCATTGTTAAATGAGGGAATAATTTCCATGTTTAGGCTGCCTGCCCAAAGTCACAGAGCTAGAATGAAAATCCAAATGACTCCAACAGTCTGAGGGGCTCTGGTTTTCTGACAACCCTGGGTTTCTAACAGTGTCAGAATCACTGAAAAGCACCCCTCCTAGTGAAAAGGAGGCCAACCGAGAGGCATGGTCCATCAGGCAGCACTAGGTTAGAGATAAACTCCCTCATGTCTTGGAGCAAAACCTAAACCAGTGAAATCTTTTTAAATACTCAGGAAAGTTGGATAACTCATTAAATGTAGGAGCACATTGAATTTCTGAAAGTTCAAACAATTGGTTTTTCTATAGCCTTGATCAATCATTTTCCTCTTACAAAAATAGTTGTTCTAAAAATCTCTTTTGTTTTCAGACTTTCAGGCCTAAATGTGATGTCTTCGCCATTGGTTCTTCAGGCCTGGGTTTTTGTAAAGAAGATATGGGAGTAGAGGCTACTTGATATCCCAAGATCTACATGATTATATCTTAACCTTGAACTTAATTTAACCACACAGGGAGTTTATTTCCCAAAGGTTTCATGATTTCAGCATGATGCTTTGGGTTTTCTATTCATTATACCCAAAGAAGTGGATGTGGTACATGCAACTTTTAATCATTAGGTTTTCATTCAAGACAAAGACGTTTTTCCTTAGCTATGAAGGTCTTATTTGACTGGCTAGGAAAAATAATACTTTGGTCAACTTGCCTAAGAAGACAGCCAGCCTAAGAGCTTCTTAGAACTTGGGATCCAGGAATTTATTCTTATCCACTAGTAGTAATCCGACCCTGAATAACATGTCCCTTTATGAATTCAAACTATCTTTCTTATTATTTTAATAGAACTTAATCTCTCCATGATGATTTTTCTGAGATTATGACCTTAAAATGAGGCTTAGATACACTGCAGGAGCTAGCACAGGAAAGCTTCCTAAAGGACTACATGGAACTATGTCTTAATAGTGCTTGATGTTGTATGAATAAAACATATATATTAAAATTTATAAAATTGTTTGTACACAACCACACAAAGATTAAAGTTTATATTATTGACTTTTAAAGAAAACATTAGGTCTCTAATACAAAGGAGGCAAGAAATCAAGCTGTCAGGATCAAATCAAAAGCATCAGGGAATACAAACCCAGTGGACTAATCACTGAACAGACATCCCAAGGATAAATACCAGACCATTTCTCTTCAGACACAGAAATCTTTCTAGAAAACGGACTAGTGTGGTATCGTTCATAAATCATCCAAGAAGAGTTAATATCTTTTTCATATGATCTAGTTGGAAAAGCTCGGTTAATTTAACTGGGTTTGCCTTATTGTGTTTTATGAAATTAACATTTATAGAGCTGAGGGGGTTCACTAGAATGAAAGTCACAGGAATTAAAAGTCAGGGCAATGTCAGGCAGGTCCTTATGGCTAAATATGGAGTTCTTCTGGACCTCTCGGGAAAAGAAAGCCTCTCAACCCCTCCCAGCAAACATCTGCTACCTAAAATTTCTGTCTTCTGAACCATATCTTAATCCATGTTTCTCACATACTCTGTCAGGATCCTGATTTATCTGAAGAGCCTCTGCTTTAACCCATGTGATCTTGGGGGTCCTACATTGCCCAGAATATGTAAATGTTTTTTGGAACTTATCTATATGAGGAGGGAAATGATCTGAGCTGACATGAAGGCAGGGGAGGGAGCCACCTGCTGAAGACCAGTGAGCATTTGGCAGGGTGGGTGGGGAAATGAGGCAGAGCAGAGGGGAGGGGGCTGGGCCCAATCCTACTCTCTCCCTCCAGCTTGCATCTGGAGCCTCAGGAGTTGCTCTTGAGCAATGCCTCTCTAATGAGTTGGCTAGAGCTTCTGCTTGTTCCTCCCTCAGGGAATGAGGGATGACAACCTTAAAACTGCTAAAATGCTTGGAGAACATCCAAAGAGAAGCTTGACACAAATGCCACACATTAATGAAAACAGCTTGGGCCCGGCTAAATAGTGACTATTCAAACAATATAAACGTTTGCAAGTTGATGACAATAGTCCTGAAAAAGGAAACAATCCAGATCTTGCCCATAAAGCTGGATGCTTCTTTGTAGGCCTCATGGAATTTATTTCACTGTGGTTGTCCCAAACTTGGGCTGGTATCTATTCTCAGGAGTGCCAAGAACAACCACCTCAAGGGATCTTTTATGGGCACATTCTTCATTATATGCCATCTCGAAGAACAAATGTTCTTTGCTTTAGAACAGATTTTTTTTTGGTTTGCAAGCTAAAAGAGGGCTTCT
Organism: Suncus etruscus; assembly: GCF_024139225.1. Taxonomy (NCBI): domain Eukaryota; kingdom Metazoa; phylum Chordata; class Mammalia; order Eulipotyphla; family Soricidae; genus Suncus; species Suncus etruscus. Next base: position 26,498,289 of record NC_064859.1, read on the forward strand.
CTCAGTTTATCGGAATGATCTGGGCACTTGTTAAAATGTGCCTTGTTGAGCTCCTCTGCTAAATGAGGAGGATTCTCTGGAAGTGAATGTCAAGCATCTACATTTTCATCGGTTCCTGAACAGATCCTTATCACATTAAAATTTGGAAGCCATTGCCATAATATCTCATTACAAATATCACCGTCTTTTCTTATTGTTCATTTACTCACTCAGCAAATATTCTTGTGCCAACTACCCTGTGGGATACAAAATGATGTGGAAGAACTATGATGAACACTTGTGGGCAACCATCCAAGATAAAATACAGTAAGTGCTAATGTAAAAGAGGACTTAAAATACATGAAATTCAAAAAATAATAGAGCCAAAAGAACTGGAGGTATAGAGTAGTGGCAAAGCACTTGCCTTGCTTGTGTGGTGTCCTGGGTTCCAGCAATACAAATAGAGACAAGAAGCCTATGGAAGGCAGCTCCATAATGATATTTGAGCTGCCTCTAGAGAAATGAGGAGAGTCTGATCAATGGGCAAAGAGCAGGCACATCTCAGGCAAAGAAGATATTGCAGGGCATCAGCATACAGAGATGTACATTCCAGTGGGGGAAGAAGTGGCTTTGTGCAACTGACACATAGAAAAATTAGAGGAGTGGGGGCCAGAGCAATAATACATGTGGTTGAGTATTTGTCTTGCATGCTGCAGACCTGAGTTCAATCCCTGGCACCCCATATGATCCCCAGAGTCTGCCAGGAGTAATTTCTGAGCACAGAGCCAGGACTAATGCCTGAGGACTACTAACTTTGGCATAAAAAAGCAAACAAACAACAAAAATGGAAAATCAGAGGAGTAAAAATAGAGGCCAAGCTAAGAAGAGCCTTGCATGGTTGCATGGGCTGAAACATCATAGTCAGTAGAGCACTTTCCTTGCAGGCAGCCAACCCCAGGTTTGATTCCCCCATACCTTAAATGGTCCTCAACCTTCCAGGAGTTATCTCTGAACACAGAACCAGGAGTAAGCTCTGAGCATTACCAGGTATGAGAAGGAAGAAGGAATGAGAAAGTAGGAGGAGGAGGCAGAAGAAGAAGAAGAAGAAGAAGAAGAAGAAGAAGAAGAAGAAGAAGAAGAAGAAGAAGAAGAAGAAGAAGAAGAAGAGGAAGAAGAAGGGGAAGGGGAAGGGGAAGAAGAAGAAGGGGAAGGGGAAGAAGAAGGGGAAGGAGAAAAGAAGAAGGGGAAGGAGAAAAGAAGGGGAAGAAGAAGGAGAAGGAGAAGGAAAAGGAGGGAGAAGAAGAAGAAGAAGAAGAAGAGAAGAAGAGAAGAAGAAGAAGAAGAAGAAGAAGAAGAAGAAGAAGAAGAAGAAGAAGAAGAAGAAGAAGAAGAAGAAGAAGAAGAAGAAGAAGAAGAAGGGGAAGGAGAAAAGAAGAAGGGGAAGGAGAAAAGAAGAAGGGGAAGGAGAAGGAGAAGGAGAAGGAGGAGAAGGAGGAGGAGGAGAAGAAGAAGAAGAAGAAGAAGAAGAAGAAGAAGAAGGGGAAGGAGAAGAAGAAGGAGGAGGAGAAGGAGGAGGAGGAGAAGGAGAAAGAAGAGGAGGAGGAGGAGGAGAAGGAGGAGGAGGAGAAGAAGAAGAAGAAGAAGAAAGAGGAGGAGGAGGAAAAAAAGGAGGAGGAGAAAAGGAGGAGGAGGAAGGAGAAGAAGAAAAAGAAGAAGGAGAAGAAGGAGGAGGAGGAGAAGTAGAAGAAGAAGAAGAAGAAGAAGAAGAAGAAGAAGAAGAAGAAGAAGAAGGAAGGAAGGAAGGAAGGAAGGAAGGAAGGAAGGAAGGAAGGAAGGAAGGAAGGAAGGAAGGAAGGAAGGAAAGAAGAGGGAAAGAAGAGGAAGAAGAAAAGAAGAGGAAGAAGAGTGAAAAAAGAAGAAAAAGAATGAGGAGGAGGAAATAATATTACAGTTAGCTCTCCCTGTGGGCATTTGGCAGTTTGGGGCAAGAACAGAGGAATAACAGAAGCATTAACAATAGGCTAAGGATGTGGTTCAGTGGTAGAGCTCATGCCTTGAAAGTATGAGACCCTCACTTCAACCCCTGATGCTGCCAAAAACAGTGTTAATACACAAATACAAAGTGCAGAAGCTTCTTTCACCTCTCAAGGCAAAGAAGTTAAACCCAGACAATGACATGTCAGGGCAGTAATGTCTATACAGAAGTAACAGACCATTTCTGGGGTGGAGTGAATGGACTGGGAGAATATAGGCAGGATCCTGCTTACCAATAGCTGACTTTTGATAGAGAAGTGTAGGACCTCTTGCTTAGTACAGGGAAGAGGTCAGTAGGGATGCAGCAGGGGAAAGGATAATGACTCATCTAAATGAGGAACCTCATCTAAGGAAAGGCATTTTCGACTAGATCCGAAAGCCAAGCTGAAATGTGAGCTTGGGAGCAAATTGTCTCTGGGTCCAACCATTAGTGGTGGTTTCTGCTGTGACAGGGAATGGGTTTAAGATAAAAGTTAAGTGGAAAGTGGGGGAAAGTTGCCTCATCATAAGAAGCTCTGTTTCCATTTGTGATTTCAAAGGCTACATTTAAGGAAAGAAGCATAGAAGAGTCAGGAAATAAAAGAAGAAATAGAAAGGTTGGGGTTTGAGAAAATGTGTAGTCAAGGTAGGTTGCCATTAATAAACTAGAGGAAAGGGAATGGAAGAGGGAATATAAGGGATCCTGACACAGAATTTGTGTATTTTAATATTCTTTAAAACAATGAGTTTTATGAAGATATGCTTTGTTATCTTAAAAGCAGCTTTCTTTCAAAGATGCTCATGTCTGTCCTTGGCTGCCACTAGGTGGTACTCGTGGCAGGACAGATGGGTGGCCTGTAAGCCTGGTGTGTGCATCCCTAACCAGCATGGGAAGCTCTTCCTTCTCCTCACTTTAAAGAGTTAAATAGTTAAGTAACCATTTATTAGTACCTTCTATTCCCTAAACTTAAGTTCAAGGCTTCTCTTTAGCCACCCCCTTTATATATGAGGTGCAGGATACTGTAATTTATATCAAAACATCTTTAAGTGAAAAAACAAAGTTCTTACTGCATCAAAGTTGTAAACAGCTTTTCTTTTATATATATTCAGATTACTCTCAGATCTCCATTTTAAAATTATATTCCCAAGACAAGTATTAAGCACATGCATAAGAATGTTTTGGTTCTTTTTGTATGATGGCAGCCTTTGCCTGAGATTCCCCAGCTCCAAGATTAAATCTTTCCTTTCATTCCTGTGCCCTTAATTCTGTTGGATAGACATTTCATCACTCACTTCATTTGATAAAAGTGCAAAAAAAAATGGTCATTTATCCTTTTCTTCTAGGCACATGTGTCTACTACCTTGTCAAAAACCTAGAACCCCCACAGATCCCTCACTGAAACAGAGCTTACCCAACCTTACCATAAAGTGGTTCGAACTAGATAATGCTTTATCATTGATTTTCAAACAGTATCTCCTTCTGATACATCTGATTCCCCTATCCCAAGAGTTAGCATAATATATTGAGGGAATGCAGGAAAAATCACTCAAATATTCCCTTTGGAATGCCAGTAAAGCTAGTCTGGCACAATACAAAGCAACTCAGATCCCTATGGGTACAATGCCAAGAGGTGTTTGCAGTTGCCTCTGACTTGGCTAAGGAATGCTCTTGGTTCTATTGCTCACTGGCCTCTGGCCTGAGTCACCATCTCCACCCCCACCCCCATTCCACCCTTCTAGCTGGAACAGTGTGCTAAGTCTGACTTTGGGCCCCAGCCAAGAAGAAAGTGACCAAGATGACAGAGTTGTACTTGACACTCCCTGCACAGCCAGTTGAGCCACTGATAAATACCAGAAGGAAGAATAAAGAACTTCTAATGCTTCCTTGCCAAGGATTATAGAAATTAGCCACTGTCCATCTTTATAATTATAAAAAAGACTACTCTTTATTTGAATCCTTGTTATTTGCTAAACCCTGTGCAAAGTATTTTGGGTATTTTATCTTAGTTTACTTTCTCTGCCATTTTGTAAAATTGCATGATGGCTCCATTTCATAGAGATGAAAACATAGATTTGAAAAGGTTCCAGTGGCAGGCTCAGGTCTTTAGATTTTCAAAGTTTGTTTTTTCGATCTCTTCCTATTCTGGAGGTAGTTACAAGATCTCATTCAGAGATCTCTGGACATCTTGTTTAATAGGCTACTGAGAGCTTGACTTTTCCTGGTGCTTACCTCTGAACTCATTCTTATTGACAAAGCAGAGGGCAAAAAGTCAAGGCAAGAAAAAGAATGTAAATTTACCCAAGTGCTTTGTTCAGACAGTTAGACTCAGTTATAAATTTTTTAAAAGCAAGAACTATGCTTTGGGGTTACTTTTTGTCTTCTCTCAGCACCTCCCCAGACACTCCACCCACCGCAGTTTCTCAATGCTGTGTTGCTTCAATAATTGGCTGGTTCTTCTTCATGTTTGGGGTCAAGAAGGTTAGTGATGGGATTTACCTCCAAGCTGGTGAACTTCTGTGAGCTAAAAGCATTTTTATTGTCTCTTTTCTCTTACTATAAGTCCTAAAATTAAAAGTAAATTTGTTTCACATTGAAATAGCTTATCTTATTTTTCTTTTCAGATGAGTCTACTTTTATTAAGAAAAAAAATCAGGGGCCGGCAAGGTGGCGCTAGAGGTAAGGTGTCTTCCTTGCAAGTGCTAGCCAAGGAGGGACCTCGGTTCGATCCCCTGGTGTCCCATATGGTCCCCCCAAGCCAGGGGCAATTTCTGAGTGCTTAGCAAGGAATAACCCCTGAGCATCAAATGGGTGTGGCCTATAAAACCAAAAGAAAGAAAAAAAATCAAGCTTGTTTGCTTGAAAGTGATAAACAAGCACAAATCTACACAATCTTTTCTTTACTAGGAACTTGGAGCTGAAGCTTGTTTTCATGATCTAATTAGGTAGGGACTTCTGTGACTTAATTTAAGAGCCTGAATTATAATCACCTTTTTTTTTTTTTTCAAAACAGTTTTCTTCTAGGCTACCCCTGGATGAACCTGGCTCTGCTTCTCCAAATTCAATGATGTCAGGTCATCAGGGAAGAACTTCGAGACTGTACAATTCCCATCAGCTATTAGCAAGAGAGAGCTTTTCATCCCCCGGGTCTAAACTCAAGCCTAAAGGGCATGTTTTCTTTTCAACGTATGTGGTTCTCCCTTATTAACAATAATAGGTGCTACATGTGAACTTACAGACAACTCTCTACTCTGAATATCTCCTATTTCAGGAGGCCAAAATAAACACATTTTAACTCTCTGGCTCCATCTTCCTCCATGTGCAGATAAAGTCTGACAAAGAGTGGAAGTGATGAAATGCCAACCTAAGTGGCACTTGCATGTCACTTATAGGGAGTGGATTGCCAAATGGACTCCCTTCTCTATTTTATTCTTGCCTGGCAAGTCATTGTGATTCTGTGAGGGGAGAGAGTGAGAAGCTATTGCTGCATTTTTTTTTCCATCTATTAGATTGGTGCCATGAGTAAGATGTACCCAATCTATGTTATGGTCATGATCTGACCTGTCTACCTTCATGAATTCTAATCGGTCGCTGAGACTCCGAAAGGTATCTGGAAATGAAAAACAGCCATGAACAAAGGAGTGACTGACGTGGAAATAACAAACTGTTCAAGACGAGACAGCCAGTTCTAGAAGGCTGGCTCTACTGGCTTGAGAGGTGTGTACCAACGCCAAATAAGCTGAAGTAAGAGGCAGCCTTGTTTGGATAGTGTTTAATAGGCCCCAGAGGAAAAGGGAACAGCTCAATGAAACAATCTTAACCTTTCTAGCTTTTTACTTAGGTTTTTAAAACTCCTTTTCATGGAACTCATGATTTTCACAAAGCGCACTATCTGACTCTAGAAAATAGGCAAAGTCTTTAAATTGTAACAGTTAAATGAAAAATAATATGCCTACATTCTCCAAATGCATGTTACTGGCTTCATTCTTGGAGATTTTTGTTATCTGTTTGTTTGGGGAGAGGGGGTTGGTTCTTTATTTTGGATGTGGTTTTTTAGGGCCAGAGAGTGGTTTAGAAGACCATGTGGTACCAGGAATGGAACCCAGGTCTCCCACATGCAAAAGAATGCACTCAGCCTACTGAACCATCTCTCCAGCTTTACTCTGTCTAGCTATTGCCAGCAACAGTGGCATTTAACGTGTTTTTAAACTTAGTAATATCTACACAGAAAGGGCTAGAATAACATTTACATATCTTTTCTGAAAAAAAAAAAGTGAATTAATAGGAATAAGATTTAGATAAAGGTACTTTTATTTCTTCTGAAATTATTGTTTTTATTGCTATGGAGTTTCAACTTTGGGTCTCTCAAGTACAAGGCACGTGCTCTTCGATGTGAATCATGTTATCAGTCTCTGAAATTGTTATTTTGTTGTTGTTGTTGTTGGAGTGGATGGATTACAAATAGAAGTAGTGCTCAGGAATTACTCCTGGTGATGGTTGGAGAACTATATGCAATGCCAAATCAAATGGGTCAGCAAGGTCCAAGACAAACTCCTTACCTGCTATCTCTTTAATTTGCCTGAAAGTATTTTCAAGAACATAGTCAACTGTCCCCTGCTTTGCTGATATGGACACAAAAAGTCAATTTGCAAACGTTTCATGGCTGCTGGCTTAAAATCTCAGTTTAGGAGATAATGCAAGCAATTAAATTGGTTGTATCTTTTTGATAAACTAAAACTAAAATCACAGGAGTTACTTATTTTAGCCCTCAAATAGGAAAGAAGGTGATCAGAAAGTCATTAAAACTATTATCCAAATGCAAGAACCTTTTAAAATAAATATCAAAAATTTAATAGAGCTTCTTAAAAAGGTTTTTTTAGATGTCCTTCTCCAGTTGCAATGGGACACTTTAGGTTTGCTTCTCATCTTTCAGCTACTGGAATGCCATTATTTACTCTAGGAAATGACTGTATAAATTGCCATATCCATAAATATTCTAGTGGAAAACCTTTTTTCAGGCTTGTTTTCAGAAGTAGACTGCAATACCTTGATATTGAAAACTCTCCTAGGATCAAGTTTAATTCAAATTTTCCTATATTATAGTCATAAATTTCAAAGTGTTATTTTAGACATCATGACTCCAAAAGTAAAGTGCTTTATATGGGAGTCATGGAGCAAAGAAGTAGCACTTTACAGATATTCAAACCAATATTGCAGGGTTTTTTTTTTTAAACTACCTAATGATAGTGAATATTATATCCAATATATATAAGTTAAGCAACTACTAACACTTATTCTTGGCTAGGAAATGTCATTTTGAGAAATGAAATTTGGACAGGTGTATACTTTACTGACAATGAAGGAAGGGTTTAGTGGACCACACCTAGAAGAACTACAGATGAGGGAGCTCAAAAAGGAATAGAAAGAATAGGCTTAGCTGGGCCGGAGAGATAGCATGGAGGAAAGGCGTTTGCCTTTCATGCAGAAGGTCATCGGTTCGAATCCCGGCGTCCCATATGGTCCCCCGTGCCTGCCAGGAGCAATTTCTGAGCATGGAGCCAGGAGTAACCCCTGAGCACTGCCGGGTGTGACCCAAAAACCACAAAAAAAAAAAAAAAAGAATAGGCTTAGCTGTCTATTTATGAAGTAATTAAGTTAAGTATGGACACAGGTTATTCTGGTTTATTTCTGTGATTTTTCTAAAATGTTGTGCTTAGTTAAATGATGCCATTTATTCATTGTTATTATATCTGCTATACAACATTTCTAGTAATCACTGGTCATTCCCTTACGTGGGAGGGTAGTATTTCTTAGACAGTAAATGCTCATTGAAGGTCTTTTAGATGCTAAAGGGACTGGGACAAATGAGATCACAATAATAATCCCTGGATCACATTACAAGATACTGTTTCGTGTGACAAAAAATAAACATTAAAGCCACTAATCTTTTCTTTTTAGTTGCATTTATGGTCTTCATTGGTCTTATCAAATACCATTTTTTTGGGTGTATTTTTTTTTTTCTTTTGTGTCTCTCCTGGAGTCATCACCCGGCAGCACTCAGAGGTTACTCCTGGATTTCTGCTCAGAAATCGCTCCTGGCAGGCTCCGGGAAGGACCCTATGGGATGCTGGGTTTCGAGACCACACTGACATTCTGCATTGCAAGGCAAATACCTTACCTCCATGCTATCTCTCCCGGCCCCATATTTTGTGTAATTTTTATAGGGGGTCACTCCTAGTAGTGCTCAGAGACCACCAGAGTGCTTGGACATCAAACTCACGGTCTTGCACTTGCTTCTGCTATTTCATTGACTTTTACAATATCATTGTTAATCCATTTATGAAATTAACTAAGTATATTTACATCAAAGATTTTTCTTTTAGGAGTCAGAGTGATAGCACAGCAGTAAGGCATTTGCCTTGCACACGGACAACACAGGAATGGACTCTGGTTTGAATTCCATCATCCCATATGGTCCCCCAAGCCTGCCTGGAGCGACTTCTGAGCACAGAGCACAGAAACCCTTGAGTGCCGCCGGGTGTAACCCAAAAGACCAAAAAGAAGAGAAAAAAAAAAGATTTTTCTTTTATATCTAAAAAAATTAAAATATTAACATTTCCACTAATTTGAGATTACAAGTTTAGAAATAGTTGTTTTTTAATGTCTCAGTCTGACACACAAGAGCCTCTTGTCTCAATTCTACTAACATAAAAAGAAATTGAAATGTTTTTCTGGGGACTGAAAAGATAGTGCAGTAGATAAAGTGCTTGCTTTCCACAGGGCTGACAGGGGACAATGGTGGAGGGAAGGTCACAATGGTGGTGAGACTGGTGTTGGAACATTGAACGCCCTAAAACAACTGCCAGGGTATAGGGTGCTGGGAGAAGGAGTGTTGCTAGCTATTCAACCTGGGACTATTTGCATACAAGGCAAGCACTCCCGTCCTCTGAGCTATGTCTCCCCCTTTTTTTAAGTCACAAGTATAGGGTTCCCATTCCAATCTTGTGGGCCTCCTTTTCTGATTCAGCAACATCATTTACACCTCGGGTAGTTATTTGATAGTGTGGGCTCTCGGTCAACCTTTCTGGTAAGAGGGTTGTAAAAAATTAATAAGGATTTTTAATGTATTCTATTTATCATCTTTGGGTGATTCATAACTTAGAACTTATATGGCACTTGATTATTGCTTGAAATTCTGAACATAGTCCTTGACTTTTCAACTCAAGTAAAAATGTAACAAATCTTTATTCTTTAAACAGTAGGATTAAGCATAGGAACATTCTGGCTATCCAAGGAACAATTATATGCCTGAGAAGAAACTATTAGCAGATTACAAAGCTTACTTCCTCATCTTCAGACCATGAGCAGAGTTACTTTCATATATAGCCAATGAAAGCCAGAGGAAAAAAGAAGGTTTCATAAAGGCCCTTTTATCATCATTTATTTTGCCATGTTTGGTGGTGTTTTAAAACGCTCAGTGTTGAAGGGAAATCAGTTCATTTTGAATTTAATTTCACTCCTAGTCATAAAAGAAACCTGAGAGGTCCTCTGGTTTCTGTACCCAGCATGGAGTGATAGTACTGGGCACCTACTTTGCCAATGCAACAGTGTCGCCTTGTAGTGAAGAAACAAAAGCACAGTGGGTTTAAAGAACAGAGCAGAGAAATAAATTCATGCCTAGTGAGTCCACACTCCATGCTCTTTCCAGCACCTTAAAAGCCACCTCCAGGAATTTATTCGGAAAGTTGCTCTATGCAGGCACATTTCTCCTCGTTTCTTTTTATGAACTTAAATATTAAATAAAGAAGTTGGGATTATAACTCAAAGGTAGAATGTGTGCCTTGTACTCATGAATCTCTGACTTCTATCTCTGGCACCATCAAAATATTGATAGTGGGGAGGGGAAAGAAAAAAAAGAAAAAATATTGATAGTTTTATTGCCTTTCAACAGTGAAACAAAATAAACTTTTTTAAATTTCATAAAGTGATTAGTAACCTACCACAATGTGCAAATATGTACAAAACCTTTTATATAATTTGCCTTTTTCCTATCTTCATTGATTGTTATTGGAATCATCTTCATTGTTATTGAAACAACTTGGGCCAAAAGTTCAGAAGTCTATAAGACTGTGAATAGCAACTGAATAAAGTCCATCTTAATTGATAACTATCTTTGTACTTTCATTTTGATTCATATTTCTCTGCCTAATATTCACTGATATATGAACTTTTAAAAGGCATCAAGTTGGGGGTTAGAGCGATGGTGCAGCAGTAGGGCGTTTGCCTTGCACATGGATGACCCAAGACGAACTACAGTTTGATCCTCTGGCATCCTATATGGTCCTCCAAGCCAGGAGCCATTTCTGAGCACATAGCTCAGGAGTAACCCCTGAGTGTCACCAGGTGTGGCCAAAAAATAAGTAAATGAATGAATAAATAAATAAATAAAATAAAAGTCATCAAGTTGACTTTCATTGCTCAATACTGGTAAAAATCAAACTCCCAAGTAAGAAGGTTCAATTATGTTCCTGAGCTAGGAACACATATTCATTGAACCAATAAATCTAAATGTTTTACTGTGGTTCATTGTATTCTTCTTATTTCCAAACAATTCCCTCCTATCTTTCCTTTAGTAGGTGAAAGAAAATAAGCCACCAAATATACTGATCTAGGGGCCAAAGAGATAGCATAAAGGTAGGATGTTTGCCTTGCATGCAGAAGGACAGTGGTTAAAATCCCGGCATCCCATATGCCCCCCCCCCCCCGAGTCTGCCAGGTGCAATTTCTAAGCATAGAGCCAGGAGTAATCCCTGAGCGCTGCTGGGTGTGACCCAAAAACCAAAAAAAAAAAAAAAAAAACCTGATCTATATCAAGACTCAAATGAAGGAAAATCAAAATAGTCATTCACCACACACCCTATAAAATGGAGTTGGACTTTATCCCCATGCTTAATGTTTTTTGTAGGAAATATAAGGTTAATCTGTTTGCTGATTCCTTGCCTCAGGTATGCAGCTCCCTCCTGTTCTTGGGGCTTTAACATTAGTAGAAAACATTCTAAGAAGGCTCCCGGAGGACTAAATTCAGCTTTTGTCTGCCTGGTGAAAAACAATTCTCCAGCAATTCCCCAGGATTTTCCTTAGAGAGTACCTTAAGACATAGACTGACCCAATTTGAAGAATAAGCCAGCTAAATGAGAATGAAAACAATATACCCATAAACTTAAAGACTGCATTCATTTCTACCAAAATTTAATTATAGTCCTAGAGTATTAAAATCTGGCTATAAGATTTCAGGAGAAAATCTGTATATTTAGAGAGTATCAAGGATAGCATAGGTATTTAAAAGATAATTACATTTTTCTTATTTGAAAATTATTTTGTGCCTGCATATGTGAAGCCCTGGGTTTGATTTCCAGTACTGTTTGGCACCATCTACCCTTGGCATCACCTAAAATAGCCCTGGCCCTTGCTGTTCAATATGGCAAAACAAAACAAAACAAAACCCATCTGTCTTATTTAAGAGCTTTATTGGAAAAAAATGATTACCATCCTAACTTATTTAATTCATTTAATTTTCTTTCATTCCTTATAGGGTCAGAGTTATAGTACAGCAGGTAAGGCATGCCTTGCACATAGCTTACCCAGGTTTGACTCCTGACACCCCATTTGGTTGCCTGAGCCCCACCAGTAGTGATCTCTGTGTGCAGATCCAGGAATAAATCCTGAGCACCACTGGGTGTGGCCCCCACAAAAAAAGTCATAATCTTTCAGAGTCCCCTCCAACCTTTATTAAATGGAAGTGTTTTTGAAAGTCTTAATGTCATATATTATATGTTCACAGAACTTAAAAAAAGTAAATCAAATGACTAATTAAAAGATGGCATATAGTGAAGAATGGAGAGGAATAAGTCATATCCATTGGTCTTATATTTCTCCTACTAAGTAACATAAATTCTACTCAAAATTTTCCTTATAAATGATGCTGATGAGTCCCAAATTTAGAGGCTATTTTCTACCTTATAAAACCTATATTTGAGGCCTGAACAATAGTACAGCGGGTAGGGCATTTGCTTTGCGTGTGACCGATCCAGTTTCAATCCTGGGAATCCCATCCTTTGAGCCTGCCAGGAATAATTCCTAAATGCAGAGCCAGGAGTAATCTCTGAGCATATTGGTATACTTTGCCCAACAAACAAACAAACAAACAAACAAAAACACCTATAATTTTGATACAATGGAACTCAAAAGCTACATTCTTTTTTAGTTATAACTAGGGGCAATATAGGTACACATTTATGTTAATAATTATGATTTTGATGTACAAAATTACTGTACCCACCACCTCCAAATATCCTGGACCCTTCACCATTGTCTATCACCTTTAGTGGTCCATCTCATCATTCTTCTCATCTCTACTCCAAATGCTTGGAAATGAGATTTGAAACCCAAGTCTAAGGGTTTGTCAGTTTTCCATTTTGTCTATTCTCTTGAAAAACTAAATTGATTAAAAAAAAAAAAAAGGTAAATAGGGCCCAGAGAGATAGCACAGCAGTGTTTGCCTTGCAAGCAACCGATCCAGGACCTAAGGTGATTAGTTCGAATCCTGTGTCCCATATGGTTCCCCGTGCCTGCCAGGAGCTATTTCTGAGCAGAGAGCCAGGAGTAACCCCTGAGCACCGCCGGGTATGGCCCCAAAACCAAATAATAATAATAAGTAAATCTACATAAATCTATTTCAGAGAGTGTTTCCTAATCAGTTAAAAAAGTATCAGTGTTCCTTCCCCTTTCAATATTCACTGGATTTCCTTAATTTATGTAGTTACATAATGAGTTTTGTGACTTGTAAACAAATAGCCCCACTGCTTGACAATTCTGGATCTGTGGGTTTGTACTGCTGTTTCCCTGAGGAGGTTGAGAACTGCATAATGATTTATTCTTTCCCCGCCCCTGCTTTCTTTTCCTATTTTTTTGTTCCCTTTTTTCCTTTTTTTTTTTTTCTTGTCAAAGTAGGTTAAAAAATTCCAAGGAACTAAATGTAAAAACAAACCCAAGGGCTATAGCATTGAGGCCATCAGTTGAAACACAACTAGGTATAGGAAATGCAAAACATGAGGGTATCATACTCAGAGAAGCTCCCCAAAGTGAGACTAATGTAGTATTTTTCAGTAGCCTCTGAACTCTGCACCATATGCTTCTGTATAAGGCAGCTTTGGTTCCCCTGGTTTCCCACGCATGAAATTCACAGCTTCAGTGAGCTTTGCATGCAAAAGATACATGGGGGTGTAGTTCAGGGAGGAGAATGGGGCTAGTAGGCAGAATGAGGGGGAATTAACATTTGAGTCTGTGCTTTAATTCCAGTGCTACCTTTCACTGGTGTGCCCCACTTATAACATTGACTGTTTCAAATGAGATGCTTTCTGTATTTATGGTTAAAGTTAATCAATGACCTAGGATTAAAACACACCTAATTCCATCATAGAGAAGTAAGATTTTTAGATTGTTAGGCTGTAGATTTGTTTTCTTTTTGACAATGTGTAGATCTGGCATAATTTATAATATGACATGTTGTGCCAATGTACTTACTGGCACTTCATGTTGCCAGTGGAATCTTCAGGAAACATTCTGCTTATATAATACTTTGATGCAGAACAAATAAAGAATAAATTGCTTTAGGTTTTTTAAAATCTAGAAAATTGTGATTTCAAGTGAAGCAAGACAAAAGAGTCTTCAAATACCTTTAACAATTACATGAACATTTAACTACTTCTTGTATCTTATTTTAGAGATCTTTGTTACTAAATATTTTTTCCTTTCTCTCTCACCTATCTCCTACTCCTTTATCAGTCTGAGCGTTGTAAATTATTTCTATGCCAAATTAGAGTCAAATTGATGCATGGACTTTCTAATCAAAAGAAAAGGAAACCTGCAAGCATTTTATTAGTTTCATAAAGATAGGCAAAAAAGAATCTTTTGAAATTTCAAAAGGTTTCTTTAAATGCTAATTTTGGAAGTTTGAGCTTATTTCCCAAAATACAACTAGTTTATGATTAAGGGATATTCTAAGATTTCTTTTTAAGATCTCCCCCAATTTAAAAATCATTTCCCCCCACCCACCCCTGGGACTGGTTTAATACTAGCATTTCTGTTAGCTTAATTCTTCATTCTCTTCCCTTTGTTGCTGTTGTTTTGATGATGATGATGATGATGATGATGATTGGGGTCAAAATTATTGATTGGAGTGATTACTGGAGACTATGCATTTTAATTTTGTCCCACTTTATTTTTTAAATGTATTTTCATATGTACAACTTGAAAAAGAAGACCTGATTTTCTCTGGCACTGATGTATGTTGAAATAAAAAGGTTGGCCTCAGTTCTCTAGCCAACAGACTAAAATGAGATTTTGAAGTGAAATGGTTCCTGAGCCCAAGAATTACCAAGAGTCTGTGTTTCAATCAGAAGCTATAGTTGGTGCTTGCCCAGTTTGGCTCTGGCAAGTTTCAAAGGCCTGCGAGGAAAAAATTGGAAGTATAGACCTATAGTGCCAAAAGAGAGAGATCTCAGTTTTCATCTATCCTAAATCCAAGTTAAAGATGAGAAAAATACATCCGAGGCAGGGAGTGTGATCTCAAAAGTCACATTTAATGTTTTTGTTTTTGCTTACACTTTTTTATTTTAAATTAAATTTTTACACATTGTAAATATTAAAAGTTTTATTTATTAATAAATAATTTCTTTATTTAAACACCATGTTTACAAACATGATTGTAGTTGGGTTTCAGTCATAAAAAGAACACCCTCCTTCACCAGTGCAACATTCCCATCACCAATGCCCCTATCTCCCTCCCCCTGGCTGTATTCAAGACAGAATCTATTATGCTGAGTGAAATAAGTCAGAAAGGGAGAGAGAAAGAGAGAGAGAGAGAGAGAGAGAGAGAGAGAGAGACAGAGAGAGAGAGAGAGAGACAGAGAGAGAGACAGAGAGACAGAGAGACAGAGAGAGAGACAGAGAGAGAGACAGAGAGACAGAGAAACAGAGAGAGACAGAGACAGAATAGTCTCACTCATCTATGTGTTTTAAGAAAAATAAAAGACATTATTGAAATAATTCCCAGAGATGAGGGCTGGAAGGACCGGCTCACCAAATGAAGTTCACCACAAAGAGTGTGAGTGCAGTTAGAGAAATAACAGCACTGAGAACTATCATAACAATGTCAACATTTAATGTTTTTTATTCTTTTATACAAAGCCGCTTTTTACTTGAGTTTAAATTAGCAATATTTCTCCATATTAATTGTGGTTCTTCTGTTCACATGGTAGAGTACTTGGATAAGGAGTGTGTTTTTCTTCTCCTGACAGGATTGAGGAAACAAAGTAAAACAAAACACTAGAAAAAATGTAAGGACTTGGGCTGGAGAGCTGGTTTGGAGATCAAGGGTGCAACCTTGGAAGCCCTCTCCAAACCATTTCATGCACTGTGGAGAGCAGGGAGGGTTGGGAATCCCTACACCAAAGCTACAGGACCTATAAACTACATAGCATCCTACAAACATAGAACAGACAACCAGGTTGATCAAGAATTGCAGAAGAGGCTTCCAGGCTTCCTGAAAAATACTTGGATCTGAATCACCAACCTTATATTAGTAATAAAACTCCCTAATTTACTTCATATAATCATAATCTGAAATATTATATTAATTATACTATATTATACATAATTATTATATGACAACAGTATGATGGGCAACTACATGTTCAAGCATACTTAACTGGCTTTTCAAATAAAGATAATTAGGATGACAAGAAAAGATTATATTTATGCTATTTCTATACCATAGCCCCAACATCCTAAAGAAAAATGTTGGTAAGTCTGCTCTCATATTCCCAACTAGCTCTTGGGTTTATAAACACAAAAAAATTATATCATTGTCTTTAATTTTAACATCTGGGTTTGCAATAATAGAATAATGGTCCAAACTTTTGATGCCTACTTGTATCTTTATTTTTATTTATTTTTTATAACTCTATTAAGCACCATGGTTACAAACATGTTTATAGTTGGGTTTCAGTCATAGAAAGTACACCCCCCTTCACCAGTGCAACCTTCCTGCCACCAATGCCCCCCATCTCCCTAGTCCCCCACCTCCTGCTTGTCATTGAGACAGGCATTCTATGTTTTTCATGCACTACCATTGTTATTATAGTTGTTGGTGTAGTTATTTCTCTAACTGTACTCACCACTCTTTGCGGTAAGCTTCATATGATGGGTTGGTCTTTCCAGCCTTCATCTCTATTGTCTCTAGGCATTATTACCATACTATCTTTTATTTTTTAAAATCTCACAGATGAGTGAGACAAATGCTTTCTCTGCATCTAATGATATGATCATATAGTTTTGTTTTTTGTTGTTGTTGTTGTTGATATGATGTATTATATTGATTGATTTACGTATGTTAAACCATCCTTGAATTTCTGGAATGAAACTTACTTGATCATGGTGTATGATCTTCCTGATGAGGTGTTGAATCCTTTTGCTAGGATTTTGTTGAGGATCTTTACATCTATGTTCATCAGAAATATTGGTTTGTAGTTTTCCTTTTCTTGGAAAATCTGTCATGGTGATGTTAGCTTTGTAGAAACTATTTGGAGTATTTCTGTTTCTCAGTTTCATGAAAGAGCCTGAAAAGGACTGGTAATAGGTGCTCTTGAAAGGTTTGAAAGAATTTGTTAGTGAATCCATCTGTATCTGGGCTTTTGTTTTTAGGAAGACTTTTGATTACCATTTTAATTTCCTCAATAGTGATGGGTCTGTTTAGATATGCTATATCATTCTGATTCAATCATGGAATATTATAAGAGTCTAAGAATTTATCCATTTCTTCCTGGCTCTCATGTTTTGTTGCATAGTTTCTCAAAGTAGTTTCTGATTACCCTTTGAATCTCTTTTTTTTTTTTTTTTTTTTGGTTTTTGGGCCACACCTGGCATTGCTCAGGGGTTACTCCAGGCTGTCTGCTCAGAAATAGCTCCTGGCAGGCACGGGGGACCATATGGGACACCGGGATTTGAACCAACCACCTTTGGTCCTGGATCGGCTGCTTGCAAGGCAAACACCGCTGTGCTATCTCTCCGGGCCCCTTTGAATCTCTTTAGTATCTGTAATGAACTCCCTGTTTTCATTTCTAATCCAGTTTATTAAATTTCTCTCTCCCTTTTCTTTGTGAGTTTTGCTAATGGTTATCTTGTTTTTTTTTTTTTTTTGAAGAACCAACTTTAACTTTCATTGATCTCTCAGATTGCTGTTTGGATTTCCACTTTATTAATTTCTGCTCTAAGCTTTGTTATTTCTTTCTGCCTACCTATTTTGTTTCATTTTGTTGATCACTTTCTAATTTTATAAGCTATTATTACATTATTTATGTAGGCCCCTTTTTCCTCCCTGATGTGTGCTTGCAAAGCTATATATTTCCTCTCAGTATCTTAGTACTGCTTTTTACTATGTCCCACAAATTCTGATAATTTGTTTCTAGGAATCTTCTGATCTTCTCTTTTATTTCATCTCTGACACAAAGGTTGTTCAGTAGTGAGCAGTTTAATTTCCAGGTGTTAAAGTTCTTCTCCTTCTCCTTCTTCTTCTCCTTCTCCTTCTCCTTCTTCTGGTTTTGGTTTTTGGGCCACACCCGGCGGTGCTCAGGGGTTACTCCTAGCTATCTGCTCAGAAATAGTTCCTGACAGGCACGGGGGACCATATGGGACCCCGGGATTTGAACTAACCACCTTAGGTCCTAGATTGGTTGCTTGCAAGGCAAACACTGCTGTGCTATTTCTCCGGCTCCTAAAGTTTTTCTTCTGTGCTCTTTGTAATTCACTTTTAATTTCAGTGCATTGGGATTTAGAAGGTAGTTCATACAATTTCTATCCTCTTGATTTTATGGAGGTATGTTTTATGGGCCATAGTATTTCTGGAGAATGATCCCTGTGCATTGGAGAAGAACGTGTATCCAGTTCTCTGGAGATGGAGATCCCTATTAGATAAGCCACTTCCTTCCATGTCTCCTTTCAGAGTCAGTATATTCTTGTTAGGGGTCAGCCATGTTGACCTCTCAAGGAATTGGAGGGCAGTGTTGGGGTCTCCCACTATTATTGTGTTGCTATTGTTGATGTTTTCTTTCAAGTTTGTCCACAATTTATTAAATATTTTGCAGGTCCCTCATTTCATGCATATATGTTTAGGAGTGTGATTTCTTCCTGTTGCACATGACCCTTGATTATTACAAAATTTTAATCTTTGTCCCTTATAAATTTTTAAGTCTAAAGTTTGTAACATTTGATATTAATATGGCCACTTCAGCTTTTTTAAGGAAGTTGTTTGCTTAGATGACTGTCCTCCAACTTTTGATTTAGAGTGTCTATGTTTGTTCTGACTCTTCAGATGTGTTTCTTGTAGGCAGCAGAATGTTGGATTCAGCTTTTGATCCATTTTGCCACTCAGTGTCTCTAAACTGGTGCATTTAGTCCATTGACGTTGAGAGAGATACCGTATATACATGAGTGTAAGCCGACCGAGTATAAGCCAACCCCCCTCCCTAATTTTATCCTAAAATCTGGGGAAAATTAGTGACTTGAGTATAAGACATAGTGGAAAATGCAGCAGTCACTAATAAATTTCAAAAATAAAAAATATACCCAAAACAATTACAATTGAGGAATCAGTAAATTAATTAATTAATACATGATTACATTTATAATACATGATTGTTTGATATATTATCTACCATTAGCAAAGCACATTAACCCATAGTATTCAATGGCAACTTTAATAAAGTGAATAAACCATTCACGACAGTAAAGCATTGCAAATAAATGGTTAACATCCTGAATCCTTATACTCCAAAACCCCTGATTATAAGGATTCAGGATTTATAAACATTTATTTACACGACTTTACTGCCTTAAATGGGTTTTTCACTTAATTAAATGTACCATTGAATATTCTGGGTTAAATAGTTCAGTGGCTACCTCTCAGCTCAGCTGTGACTTGTGGACTGAATTGAAGCACTGCCCCCTTCAGCAGACAGCAGAAGAGGATTGAAGATAACGGGCGGGCATTTGATTCGGTACACACACCACCGAATCATATAACCTGTATGACCCGAGTACAAGCTGAGTTCAGGTTTTCAGCACAAATTTTGTGCCAGTAAAACTCAGCTTATACTCCAGTATATACAGTAATTGTCATGGGAATTAGTGTCATCTTTATTTAGGACTTTGGTATATCTCAGTCTGTCTTGTCTTAAAGTAGACCATTCAGTTTTTTTGTTTGTTTGTTTGTTTTTTGGTTTTTGGCAACCCTGGCAGCACTCAGGGGTTACTCCTGGCTCTATGCTCAGAAATCGCTCCTGGCTAGCTCAAAACCATATGGGATGCCGGGATTCAAACCATCGTCCTTCTGCATGCAAGGCAAATGCTTTGCTTCCATACTATCTCTCTGGCCCCCAATTTTTCTTTTAATGCTAATTTTGTGTCTGTAAAGTTTTAGAGCTGTTGTTTATTTATGAAGCTATGTATGGTTCTTTCAGACCTGAATGTAAGTCTGGCTGAATAAAATGTTCTAGGTTAATCAGGTGAAGCATTCATTTTATTAAGTTTTGTCATTATATCCCACCACTGCCTTCAGACCTTAAGGGTTTCTTGTGACAGCTCTGTTGTAAATCTTAGTATGCTCCTTTGAATGTAATTTTTCTTTTTGATCTTGCTGCATTCAGTATTCTTTCCCTATCTATGAGATTCAATATTGTGACTAGGATGTGTCTTGGGGTACTTTTCTTCGGATCTCTTTTAGCTGGTACACTTCAGACATGCAGGATTTGTTTGCATGTACTCTTTAATTGGGTGTTTCTCTGCAATAATTTCCTCGACTGTTGATTCTTTCTGGGAATTTTCTTTCTGGCCTCTGGGACTTCAATGATTTTTATGTTGTTTCTGTTGAGTTTTTCAAATACTTCTACTTATGTCTGTTCACATTCTTTGAGTAATTTTTCCATTGTCTGATCATTTGCTTTAAGGTTCTTTTCCAATCTCTTCAGCTGTATGAAGTTGTTTTGCATCTCATCATCCAGCTTGCTAAGTCTGACTGACCTCAGCTGCTGTTACTCTGTTGGAGAGGTTTTCCAGTGAGTTTTTCATTTCATTTATTGAGTTTTCAGTCCTTTTATTTCAGTTTGGAGGTTTTTTTTTTCTTTCTTTTTTATTTTTTTGGTTTTTGGGTCACATCAGGCAGCACTCGGGGGTTACTCCTGGCTCTATGCTCAGAAATCACTCCTGGCAGGCTCAGGTGACCATATGGGATGCCGGGATTCAAACCACCAACCTTCTGCATGCAAGGCAGGTGCCCTACCTACATGCTATCTCTCCGGGCCCCTAAGAGGGTTTTTTTTTTTTATCTTTGTGGTCTGTTCAGCTTGATCTATGCTTTTTTGAGTTCTATAAATATCCTCCATATTTCTACTCTAAACTCCTTATCTGTGAGGCTAACTAGGTGGTTGGTACTTTTCGAGTCATTAGAGCTGCTATCTTTATTCTCTATGCATGGTGGAGACCTGTATTGTATCCTCATTGTCATGTTTCTATGTCTTGTGCTGGAGTTCATTGACTAGGAGATGTGCGTGGCCATGGGGCAGAGTAGAGTGGCTGAGCTCCTCTGGTTCTGCCCTTTGTCTGACTGATAGCTTTAGTATAGTCTTCTAGTACTGTTGTCGAGAAAATTATCTTTTACTTAGATATAGTTTTAGTTTTAGAGTTAAGTCCTTCCATTGTAACTAATCCTATATTGTTACTAATATAACAATACTAATATACTAATTAATATATACTACACTAATATACTAAGGCTAACATACTAATACACTAATATTAATTTACTTATTAATTAATATACTAATATATACTAATATCAATATAATAATAGTTCCATTGTAACTAATCCTATATTGTTAATACATATTTTTACATTATGTTACATTATTACATTAATAATAACATTATATTGTTAATACAAACACATGAAAATTGGTAAAAAGACACAGCTGCAAAACAACATAATCCTATTTTTATTTTCAATACATAAGAAAAAACACATAAACATATTTAATAACAATACATAATACACATGTAATACATAAGCATATTTAAACACATAATTCACAATTATGCAATAAACTGCAATATAACAGTGGTAAAAAATACTTTATTTTTGGGGCCGGAGAGATAGCATGGAGGTAAGGCATTTGCCTTTCATGCAGAAGGTCATCGGTTCGAATCCCGGCGTACCATATGGTCTCCTGTGCCTGCCAGGAGCAATTTCTGAGCATGGAGCCAGGAATAACCCCTGAGCACTGCCAGGTGTGACCCAAAAACCACAAAAAAAAAATACTTTATTTTTTTGGAGACAACTAGACATGGGTTTTCTTTTTTAACTTCAAGCTCCCGTCTATAATCTTCATTCTCTGACATCTATAACATGATATTCAGGGTTCTAAGGTTTTCTTATGCTATTCAGATTCATTCCTATATTCTTGCAGCCATACATATCTGTTATTTTTGAGGGGCACACCCAGAAGTGCTCAGGGGTTACTCCTAGCTTTGTGCTCAGATGTCATTCCTGGTGCTGTTGGGGTATCATATGGGATGCCGAGGATTAAACTCAGGCCAACCACATGCAAGGCAAATGCCATACTTTCTGTGCTATTGCTCCTATATCTGATATCTTTCTGTCCTGTTAACCAATTAAGTTTAGACCTCAAAGCCTATCCATTAATATTGTGTGTTGAAGTGCTCAGTTTAGATTTGAACTTCTTCTTCTTCTTTTTTTTTTGAGTGGAAAAGATTTGGGACAAACCTAACAGTGCTCAGGGCTCTGCATTCAGTGTTCCCTTCTGCTGGGTTCAGAAGACTATATGGATAGCAAAGATCAAACCCAGGTTATCTTTGTTTTCCACTGTGTTATTACTCCAACTCCTAAATTTGACATTTTGATCTCAACACCAGGTGTTTCCCCCAAAATAAGGAAAACAAAAACAAACAAAATAAAGATTGTGGTGACTAGTAGATTGTGTTTGGATCAGAGAGATACCAGAGGATACAAGGCACTTGCCTTGATGATGATTGCCCTAGTTCAATCCCCCACCACATATGTTCTCCCAAAGGATGCCAGAGGTCTCTCCTGAGCCAGGAATTGCCCAAATCACCACTTTCCCCACACAAATAAAATATATAATGCTAAATTGTCCATTACTTTGTAACTTAACTACATGATAAATAGAAAGCTCAATAAGACTGAGTGCTCTTACCCATTACTGTAGACACTGTAATCAATATCATTTATTTTTTTGTTAGGACCTTTGAGGGTTGACCTTTCAAGAGGTTCAGGGACAATTCCCAGTGGTTCTTGGTCAACTATGCTGGGAGTTCATTGTGAGTTCCTGAGGATGCAATACTGCTCTGGTTTGTGGATGCTTAGAGTCATCAGGGTCACAATGTCAGTGCTTAGGAGTCTGTAGGGCTATACTAACATTTGAAAGTCAATGTGGTGTCATGGACTGAACCTGGGTTGCACTCAAGCAAGGCATGTGATCTAATGCCTGTAATATCTTCCTGACCGTGATATTAGAATAAAATTTAAAATGCTTTCTGTGGAGGCTGGATTGATTGCATAGTAGGTAGAGCATTATCTTGCTTGTGGCAGACCTGGAATTGATCGGGTTTTGATTCCTACCATCCCAGATGGTCCTCCAAGCCTGGCAGGAGTTATTTCTGAGCACAGAGCCGGAATAACCTCTGAGTACTGCTGGGTGTGGACCATGCAAGTAAGTAAGCAAGCAAACAAACAAAATGTGCTTTCTATAATATACTTTCTACAAATGAAACCAGGCTCTGGTTTCTTGGCAGATCATTCATTATTAAGTGGTAATTGTGCTGTTGTGATTTGTAAAAGAAAGCATGGAAAAAAGGGGACCCAGAGAATAGATGATAGTTTAGAAAAGAATGCAGTGAGGAATTCAAAGGTTTGGTTATATCAGATATAAAGGCAAGAAAAATCAGGGGGTGATAGAAACAGTACTTCTAGCATATAGAAATCTGGGTAAACCTTAGTACAATAGTTGCAGTGAAATATGAGTTCCATTTTCCTTGTTCATTCATTCTTCAATTTTCCTTATGACTTTCTGCAAAATTATTTTATTTGTTGACAAGTGTGCTTATAACACTACCAATTCTGAGTCTAGAAAAGGATTTAGATCCTACTGTTGTAAATGCTTAGTAAGAATGTCTTCACTGACTAAGAGTGAATGATAATAATGATAATAACTGAGTCCTAGAAATCAACTGAGTGGTAGTTTTGACATACAATGCAAAAAAGTTCATTGAAACTAATGAAACAGAACCACTGTTAACATTTAAGACTAAAGTGAAATAAGGAGGGAGACTGGAGAGAAAATGGGCCAGAATGTGTAGATGGCATATGTGCCAGATTCCCAGCCCTGGAACTTGCACCCCCCTCAAATCCCACTGGGATACTTCTTAGGCCCCCACCACCTCAGTCCTGAGCAACATATCACTGGACTAAGTATTAAACCATCTCACTCACATAGCCTTCAGGGTACTGCACGGGATACCTCCTCCTACCAAAACAAAATAAAATGGAATGGACAATGAAACTTAATTGCTTCTGGGTAAAAATAATAAGGCTGCTTCTATTTTAATATTTTTCTTCTTTTAGATTTGTCAGTTAGAATGTTGAAGAGAATGCTGCTTTTATGATTACCTGAAAATATTCATTAAAAATTATAAAACAGGGGCCGGGAAGGTGGCGCTACAGGTTAGGTGTCCGCCTTGCAAGTGGATGGACCGCGGTTCGATCCCCCGGTGTCCCATATGGTCCCCGCAAGCCAGGGGTGATTTCTGAGCGCAGAACCAGGAGTAGCCCCTGAGCGTCAAACGGGTGTGGCCCAAAAACCAAAAAAAAAAAAAAAAATTATAAAACATATGAAATGTATGAAAGGTTTATCACCAAGCACTTCGTTCTTACTAAAAGATATATACAGATATATTTGGATTAACATTTTTCTTAGAAATACGATAAAACTTCATTCTGATAAAATGCATAAACTGTATAAATACCAAAATACTAGCGATGGCTTTGAGAATTTTATGCAGAACCACAAATTCTATTGTGAGTATTATAAATTTTCTGACTCTTATATAATTACTATAAGAGCAAGTTATCTTAAAAAGCACACTGGTTTATTTTAACACCACAATACCCATTATCTAAATAACCACATTTATAACACTATGCTGCACTTATTGAATTTCGAAAGTATATTTCTGCAAAATATTTTATTCTGGACCAAGAGATATCACAGTGGTAGAGCGTTTGCCTTGTCAACACGGGAGGAACCCAGTTCGATTCCCAGCATCCCGTATGTTCTGCCAGCCTGCCAGGGGTGATTTCTGAGTGCAGAGCCAGGAGTAACCTCTGAGTGCCACTGGGTGTGGTCCAAAATCCAATTAATCAATAAATAAAGTTTAAAAAAGATTTTATTGCTATATTTTCTAAATGGCATTTAAAGTGACTTTTAAATTTGGTTCCAACAAGCTTGACCTGAAAATAACTGTAATTTTAATTATTATGGGGAAAACTGATATAGTCAATAAATTCCTTTAAAACAATATTTATTAATTACAACATTACAAAATGCAGAACTCGTTCCAAAAGAAAATGAGAATTAGTTACCCAAATGGATGAATATTGGGATTATAAATATACTTAGTCATATATTTCTTTTTGAAACAAATTATTTTTTAAGTAGTCATACAATATAATATGGATGGAAAGGAGTTATTTTGTAGTCATTTTCATGTGAAAGTGGACTGGCTTACTTTCTATCAACTACTTTGCTTAGGATACTATAGAGAGAAATAACATGAAATTTTTTGTAATTTATTACTATATGTATTTGGATAAAAATCATAAAGCAATGTTTCATAAAGAAGATTCTTTATGAGCTATATATGCAGTTGATATAAAATTAAGATAACACATACAGTGGACCCTAAATCATATACCATTGTTTTCAGAAAAGAATATCATCAGCTATTTTATAATCCCTGATGATTTCATTTTTCATTTGTATGTATAGCTTAGTCTGTAACCTTGATGCAGTATTGCACACATGGTTTGTCTCTTCCTTGAAGAACATAGCTAACATATCAGTTTTGCAGAGCACTGAGGTCAAAATGAAGTTTTAAATCAATAATTTAATTCTTCAAAAGAAAACAAACTAGTCACCATCAAGGCAGACATATTAAAGCCACACTCTAGTCAAAAAGTGGTTGGTAATATACTAGCTTTCTATCTGATCAGAGACTATATCCCAGTCTGGAGGAATACTGTGTAGAGCAAAAAGTAATTCTTTTTTTTTTTTGGGGGGGGGGGGTGGTTTGGGTCACACCCAGCAGCGCTCAGGGGTTACTCCTGGCTCTACGCTCAGAAATCACTCCTGGCGGGCTCGGAGGACCATATGGGATGCCGGGATTCGAACCACCGACCTTCTACATGCACGGTAAATACTTTACCTCCATACTATTTCTCCAGCCCTGCAAAAAGTAATTCTTAATTGACTAGAAAGGTATTGATATATTAAGGATTTGAACTCTTCAGTTCTCATCTGAATGCATAGACTGGAAAGAAACTAAAATGATCACAAACAGAACCAAAAAAATCAAACTATAAACTTGAGAAAAATCATCCTAGTAAAAGACAAAGGATAGTGTCCTTCATAAACAAAGTTGCTATAAATACTAAAACTAATTTTCCCATAAAATATGGTAACCAGATTAAATCATGTGGCTATAACATTAGTTGAATTAAAAGGATAATTATTTTTTCAATATAAAAATAATTAGAAATGCAAGTTATAATGAGAAAATATTATAGAAACAGTATTAAAAGAAAGGACAATATATAGTTCGTATAGCTTAGGAAAATGTAGGCTACAATGGAGAAACTTTTATGGGAGTGATTTGCTATTAGGCTTGCTATTGGGCCATTTGGCTTCTATTTCGCTACTCTGAGTGTTCCTTTTAAAAATTATGAATGGGCCAGAGAGATTGAATGGGCACAGCGATAAGGCGTTTGTCTTGCATGCGGCCAACCCAGGAGGGATCCAGGTTTGATTCCCGACATTCCATACGGTCCACCAAGCCTGCCAGGGGCAGTTTCTTAGTGCAGAGCCAGGACTAAACCCTGAGTGCCACTGGGTGTGGCCCCAACCCCCTCCCCCATTATGAATGTTCACCAAAATTCACGAATACATTTAGTAACTTCTGCCACTAATCAGAAAAACTGAAAACGGGGCTGGAGTAATAGTACAGAGGACAGGGTACTTGCCTTAGATGTGGCTCACCTGGGTTGGATTCCCAGTAACCATATCTCCCGAGTACCAGGACTAATATCTGAGCCAGGAGGAAACCCTGAGCACCATGGGGTATAGCTCTTCCTCACCTCTCTCAAAAGAAAAAACTGAAATCAACCAAAGTCAAACTTAAGTTATAGGTTTATATGAACATTTAGTATGAATGTTAATTTTAAATTGACATTAATGTTATTACTACATAATAAAAAATTAAAACACACTCTTGAGCAGTGTTTATAGATATAGACAGTTATCCAAGTATTAAATGAAAAGTATTTTCATGCAATCTTTTGTGATGTAGATCAAAGTAACAGGTATCATGTTGAGTGGAGATAAAGGAAAAGAAGCAGAATGATATAGCTCATTGTGATATTTATAGATACAAAGTATGAGAGTAACAAATGACCAAAGGCAACAGAACTGGAATCCACAAAACAAAATTTGGTATGGGGGAGGAGTTTGAAAGGAAGGGGCCTTTGGAATTGATCAAGTGGGTTTGATGGTGCCTGATGTGGTGTTGGGATATTGCATGCATGGAAACATCATAAGTAGTGTGTTAACACACCTCAATAACCTCATTTTGAAAAAAAGTGTAAAATTATTTCTGAAAAGTGTAGGCCCAACATATCTAAATTTATTTATACTTAAATTATTATGTGTACATAAACTATTTCTATTAATATACATAGAAAACAGACTGGATATATATCCAAACATATACTAAATAGTTGTTGGTGATACAGATTTTTTCTTTGCACTTTCGTAACTAAAGTATTTTCTATAATAATTAAGTAAATGACCCAATGGTTTTTCCCTGGGGTCCTTTAGAATTCAGCTATTCTTAGTGAGTCAAGCTAAAAAGGAAGTTTGGATTAGGGCAAATGTTACATTTAGGTTAATTGGTAGTGTGAGGCTTAGGGTAGAGTAAGTTGCCAGTATTAGGGCTCAGATTTGAGTTTAGGTTTAAGTTTGGCTATGGTCAAAGTTGAAAATTAAGTTTAGGATAAAGGAGAATGTTAAATCTGGGGCAATTGGTAAAGTTTTTTGGGGTAACTGGTAGGCCTGGGTTGGATTAAAGGTCAATATTAGGTTAGTGTTTGAGTTTCAGCTTTGATTCAGGTTTGGCTATAATCAAGTTGAAAGTTAGGTTAGAGCATATGCTAAATTTGGGGACAATTTGTAGGGTTAGGCCTGGGCTAGGGTAAACGTGTTTATTGGGATAGAGTTCAGGTTAGGGTTTAGATTTGTCTGTGGTCAAAGTTGAAAATGAAAGTTTGGACTAGGTTAACCGTTAAAATTAGGGTAATATTTATGTCATTGGTAGGGTTAGGTCTTGGATAGGGTAAAGGTTTGTATTAAAGCTAGGATTAGAACTAGAGGTAGAATTTAGTTCTGGATCTAATTTGAGTTAGAGTTTAAATTTGCCCTAATCAAAACTGAAAATAAAATTTAGGATTAGGGAAAATGTTAAATTTAGATTAATCTGTATGGTTAGGCCTAGGGTAGGATAGTAATTACTATTAGGGTAAGGGATAAGGCTACAATTTGGGTTTGAGTTAAGGTTTGGGGTTAGTTTTGTCTATAGTTAAAGTTGAAAATCAAAGTTAGAATTAGGATAATGTTAAATTTTAGAGTAATTGGTAGGGTTAGAGCTAAACTAGGTTAAGGGTTAGTAATAGAATTAGGGTTAGTGTTATGTTTTTGGTTATGGCAGAAGTTTCAAATGAAGGATAGGATTAGCACAGTATTAAATTTAGTGTAATTGTTAGAGTTATTCTTAGGCTAGGGTCAGTGTTTTATTAGGACTAGGTTAAGGGTTAGTATCAATCTTAGGGTTAAGATTCATATTAGGGTAAGGATTTAGTTTAACTTTGGTCAAAGTTAAAACAAAATTTAGGATTAGGCCAAATGTTAAATTTAAGGTAATTGGTAGTGCTGGGCCTAGGCTATCTTAAGGGTTGTTAGTCTTAGGGTTAGGAATAGTGATAGGGTTGGGTTTGAGTTAGGGGTTTAGTTCAGCTATGGTAGAAGTGACAATGAAAGTTAGGAGAAGGGCAAATATTAAGTTTAGGAAAATTAAAATATTATAGAATTAAGCTATTCATTTATTTTATTCAACAATTGGTCAATACCCAGAATCAGGCAAGAAAATAGTCTTGGGAAAAAGTAGAACTTTTAAAGTACTTCCTTATAGTGCAATAGTAGAGGAAATGACAGGCTCTACTATTAATCCTCGGTGTTTTCTACTTTCTTTGCATTCCATCTAGAAAATACCATCTTAAGCAAGTCCCAATTATAGTTTATCCACAGCTTAAAGACATTGTGGTAGCACTGCACTGCCTTTCTACTCCTAATTGAAATTAAAGGAATTTCTGAGGTCCATTATCCATTGTGCACATGGGTTATAATTTGTAAAATCTCAGGTGCCAAGAAAACTATTTCTTTCTTTTTGAGTTGGGGGCAGGATCACCGGCTGGTGCTTTAGGGTTCTTTCCTGACTCTGTTCACTCCTGGTGGTCACAGGGGATCTTATGGGATGCTGAGGATCAAACCTGAGTTGGCCTTCTGTAAGGCAAATAAATGCCCTCCCTGCTGTGCTATCGCTCTTGCCCCCATGGAAGCAATTTCTAACCACACTCTGTAATAAGGAAATTGCTAGCATTTTTTATTTCTCTTTAGTACATAAAATGATTGGAGGAAGGTGATATATTTCCCATGACAAATGAATTTTGTGATATGATGTTAGGTAACTAAAAGATATCAAAATACTCTTAATTCTGGGATCCCTGAACTGGGATATGTGTTTTATCTTAGGGAAGAGGCATATGCTTGCTTAGAATTCTATTAAGAAACTTGAACGAGCAAGGAACAACATGCTTTCAAGCAGCTTCAAATGGTTTTCCTTTTTTTGTTTTGTTTTGTTGTTGGGACACACCTGGCTGTGCTCAGGGCTTACTCCTGCTCTACACTTGGGAATCACTCTTGGCAGGCTCTGGGAACTGTATGTGATGGTGTGGATTGAGCCAGGGTCTAATAGGTGCAAGACAAGCTCCTTATCCACTGTTCTCTCTCTCTCTCTCTCTCTCTCTCTCTCTCTCTCTCTCTCTCTCTCTCTCTCTCTCTCTCTCTCTCTCTCTCTCCTCCTTCTTCTTCTTCTCCTCCTCCTCTTCTCCTCTTCTTCTTCCTCCTCCTCCTCCTCCTTCTTCTCCTCCTCCTCTTCTCCTCCTCCTCCTCCTCCTCCTCCTCCTCCTTCTTCTTCTTCTTCTTCTTCTTCTTCTTCTTCTGTTCTTTATCTCTCCCTCTCTCCATTCCCCCATTCTCCTTTTTACTTGGCCCTTTCTTTTCATGTGTAAAATAAAACTTGGGGCTCAAACGTAGCTGAAATGGCAGAGCAAATGCCTAGCTGTGTTCAGTCCCAATCACTAGCAATACACACTGATGAGCATGGGTCTGGTGGATCCCAGGCACTAGTAGGTATGATCCTGGCCTTAACCAAAAAGTTAAAAATGAAGCATGATTTGTAGCAAATTTTAGTCATAATAAGAGCAAGTATTTTGGAGGTAATATCGCACTAACTTAAATAACTAAGGAATAGTAATTTCTTCAGTCACCCTTATCTATTAAATGTAAGTAAGTGACTGGGACCAGACAGATAGTATAGTGGACAGGGCACTTATCTTGCACATGGCTGAACTGTGTTTGGTTTCTGGCGCCCTATGTGGTCATCTAGGCCTACCAGTAGTGACCCCTGGTATAGAGTGAGGCAGTAAGGCCACTATATATAACCCAAAGCAAACTTTTGTTTTTAGGTCACACCCAGCATTGCTCAGGAGTCACTCATGACTATGCTCAGAAATAGCTCCTGACAGGCTCAGGGGACCATATGGGATGCCAGGATTCGAACCACTGACCTTCTGCATGCAAGGCAAACGCCTTCCTCAATGCTATCTCTCTGGCACCCTAAAGCAAACATTTTAAAGAAGTGACAGCAAGCAGTTCTTTAAGGATAATGCAGATTTCTGAATATCACGATACAAATATTTCTGAATATCATCCATAACATGATAAAATTTCATGTGATATTTCTAATTTAAGATACTTGTAGAGATATTAAAGACTTAGACTGCTCTATAAACAATCTCTCTTAAACCTTTAGTATCTTTCAGTTTCTTTCTTTTTTTTTTTTGGTTTTTGGGCCACACCCATTTGACGCTCAGGGGTTACTCCTGGCTATGCGCTCAGAAGTCGCTCCTGGCTTGGGGGACCATATGGGACGCCGGGGGATCGAACCGCGGTCCGTCCTAGGCTAGCGCAGGCAAGTCAGGCACCTTACCTTTAGCGCCACCGCCCGGCCCCGTATCTTTCAGTTTCTACTTTGCAACTTTATTACACGGTCTGAATCCTTCTTTTTCTGAGACTAAACAAAGCATTTTGAGAATTTCAATTTGAATTTTCTTTGGTTCCTACATCTTTATTCTATTATAACCTAGATTTAAGCTTCTACTGGGATATCTCATCAACAATTCAAATTTAGCATTTTAAAATCCATATTCAGGCCAGAGATAGTATTGTGGGTCAGGTACCTGCCTAGTACACTGCCAACAAGTTTTTTGTTTGTTTGTTTGTTTGTTTTTGGGGGGTCACACCCAGCAGTACTCAGGGGTTACTCCAGGCTCTATGCTCAGAAATCGCTCCTTGCAGGCTCGGGGATCATCATATGGGATGCCAGGATTCAAACAACCGACCTTCTGCATGTGAGGCAAACGCTTTACCTCCATGCTATCTCTTCGGCACCCCCCCTTTTTCTTTTTTTCTTTTTTTGGGTCACACCCGGCAGTGCTCAGGGGTTACTCCTGGCTCCATGCTCAGAAATTGCTCCTGGCAGGCTCAAGGGACCATATGGGACAGCGGGATTCAAACCGATGACCTTCTGCATGAAAGGCAAACGCCTTATCTCCATGCTATCTCTCCAGCCCCTTTTTTAGCCTACAGCACCCGGTATTCCCAGGCGGTCTCA
The DNA here is from genome assembly GCF_024139225.1 of Suncus etruscus. NCBI lineage: Eukaryota > Metazoa > Chordata > Mammalia > Eulipotyphla > Soricidae > Suncus > Suncus etruscus. The sequence goes on from NC_064859.1 coordinate 26,529,766, forward strand.
CATCCAAGTACTAACCAGGCCCAACCCTGCTTAGCTTCCAAGATCAGACGAAATCGGGCGCATTCAGGGTGGTATGAACTTAGACTATGCCAACAAGTTTTGATCCTGACATCCCACCCATATGGTCCCCTGAGCACCAGGAAAGATTCCTGAGTTCAAAGTCAGGAGTAGTCCCTTAGAATCACTGAATTTGCCCCCCCATCCAAATAATTCAAACTCTTCTTAGTAACCTAACTTTCTCTGATTTCTCTATTTCTCTTAATGGTATCTCTATCTTCTGTCATCCAAATGAAAATTGGTCATCATTAATTTTCTCTTTCCTTGTTCCCTACATCCACCAAGTTGTTATTATAACCTTTTATTTCTTTTCCTTTCTTCTGCCATTGATATTTCACATTTTATCTGGTGACTAACTCTTACCACTCTTGTAACTGCCTTAAGTTACTGTCTCTTCTTCCAACTTGGTTGATATATTACTCCATGACACACCAAAAGCAGCCTACTTTTTGCTGTAACTTTTCTGGGGAAAATAACCCACTTATGTCCTTGGCCTTTCACTTATCTAGTAAGTGCTTTTTTAATTTGGAACATGCTTTTTTATTTGGAACTTTTTCCTTCTTATATCATGTTTTACATTAAAATAATGGAGAAAAACACACACACATACAAAAAGAACAACTTTTTATAGTGCCCTTTTTAGCTAGAGAAAAAAAGAAGTTACTTTGGGGGTATTGAATGTACATTTGGATTTGCTGTTTTCAAAAGGTTCTAATAGGTTCAACAGATATGCAACCTCCTACATGTTTGTATTTTATACAGTATACACAATTGAGAAGGTGAGTGGTGAACTCTGAGACTTACTTGGAACAAGGAGACTGATTTTATGTCTCTCGCCTTTCAGTGCCTACTACTTAAATTTCTAGTTCATCATATATATATGTACATATATATGTATACATATTTTGAAGCATTTTCTAAATTGGCTCAAATCATGACAAGATCATGTTAGTCAAATTCCTTCTTAAGTGTTTAATCCTTGGTCAACATGATAGTTTGACATTCATGACCTAAGGTGGGGAAGGAGTTCTTAAAAACTTATCACTTTAGAATGTAGCATGCTAAATTTTGTATGAATACTAATAAAAATAATATGCCTAAAAATCTAAACAGCGCACACAGCTTTGGAATTTCTTTTGGTAACACAATAGTCTTTAAACAGCGATGAATACAATGAACATCAATTGATGAAACATTGTCATGTCTTTCCTTGATACATTTATCTGTGTGATGCAGATTTTCAGTTTAAATTGTTTTCTTTATTCATCACTACACAGAAACAAAGTAGTTAAGTGTGAGAAAAAGAGAGACTTAGAGCAAATGACTAACCGGCTGCACCCTCAAACGAGACTCACCCCTTAACAATCTTGTAAATTCCTTCCCTGTTTTTCAAAACACGTCTCTTCATAAAAGTATTTAAAAAAAAAAAAGGTTGGTTACAGTGTCCTGACCATTCCAAAAATAACCATCGTCTTTCCTTATTCTCGCACATACATAGGAAGAGGAATAAACAATTAGAGATTGCCAAACGTTTTCACGAGCTTTACCACACCTCCCTAGCCTGTCCCACCTTAACTTTCTCCTTTATTGATGTTTGGGCTCCGTTTCCCATTGTAACTGGGAATGAATATTTAGAGAAATGGCAATGACTACCGAAGTGGATGTTGCCCTTACTAAAAAAAAAATAAATAAAAGAAAAAGCAGAAGTGGGCAACCTGCCTTGGGGTGCTTCCCCAAACTAATGTCGCCTTTTCATCCAAATGTCACTATGGACCTCACATACTAGTGGGAATGATTTGTAATCCACTCTGGTCAAAATAAAGATGATTACTAAAAAACAAACAAAAAGTCTTGATAATGCAGAAGCATTGGCTTTCCATTGGGTGGTCCTACGCAGGGCCCAGGCGGTCTGGGGGTGCTGCTCCCCCAACTGCTCGGACTGCTGGGGGGGGTGCCAGAGAGTCTGGATGCACTGTGCAAATCATTGAACCGTTCTAGGGTTCCAGTCAGGACCCTGCAGTCCCTGTGAGGAAACTCAGCCCCCTAAATTGTGTGTTTGTGTGTGTGTGTGTGTGGGGGGGGGGGGTGTCCCCTAGTCAGTTCGCTTCCCAGTCAGTCCCAGTCTCAGTTCCAGTCAGACTGCTTTCGTTGCCGCTGCTCCTCCACCCCCGCGAGGCTCCCCCTTATTTAACCCGGGGCTCTCGCCTCGCCTTTCCTTTCCTCTCAGCCGGGGTTGCCCGGCATTTCCTTCCTCCCCTCAGCAGCCCCACCTTTCCCCCCCCCCCTCCGCCCGCCCGCCCGCCTCCAGCCAGCCACATGACAGGAAGGGCTCCGCCACGCGACGTCACGGCCCGCCCGTCCGTCCGCGCCCCCGGGACCCCCCTTCCCCTCCCCTCATCTCCCTCCCCTTCCCCTCCCCTCAATGAGGCGAATGCGGTGCGCGCGCATCCGCGTTTCCCCCCCCCCCCTCCCGAACAACCGGGGCGCGCCAGAGCGCCGGCGCGCACCGCGCAGGCGCGCACGCGCACGGGTGCCCGGATGTGCGGCTGGTCGCGAAGCCCCGCCCCTCCGGCGGCTCCCGGCGCCCCCGCCCTCCCTCCCTCCCTCCCTCCCTCCCTCCCCCTCGTTCGTGCCTGGAGGTTGCGGGTCAGCGCGAGCCACTGCAGTGAGTCCCGTCACGGCTCCGGCGCGGCGCGCGCAGCCACGCACGCTGCAGCCCTTGCGCCCCGAGAGGAGCCGCCGCCGCCGCCGGGCCCCGCGGGCGACTGGATTGGACCGGATCGGATCGGATCGGATCGGACCGGGCCGGCCTGGCCGCCGCCGCTTCCCCGCGTCTCCCCGGGCCTGTCGCCGGAGCAAGCGGCTCGCGTGGCGTGTGCCCGCGTCACCCGGCCGGCGCGGGCCCCCGCGGCGCCGCCTCCCGGCCCCCCCGAAGCCCGACCCCCCTCCCCCGCGGGCGGGCGGGCGTCCCGAGGGCCGCCTCAGCCTCAGCTCAGCCTCAGCTCAGCCTCCGCCTGAGCGCAGCCTCCCTCGGCCGCAGCCTGAGCGCCGCTTCCTGAGCGAGGCGACACCGCCGCCGAGCCCGTCCGACGCGTCCGTCCGCCCGTCCGTCCGTCCGCTCGCTCGCAGGAGCCGCACCGCCGAGCAAAATGGTGAGACGCGCTCGCTCGCTCGCTCGCTCGCACACGGACGGGGAGCCCCGGGCTGCCCGCCCGCCCGCCCGCCCGCCTCCCCCGGCGCCCCATCCTGAAGGCCGCAACGGGCGCCCCCGCTTCACCCCGTTTGACCACACACACACACACACACACACGGCTGCAAGCAACGTCTTCAGTTCGTCGGAGCCGGGCTGCAGCGAGCTGCGCTGCTTGCATGCATGCAGGCGGGCCGGCGGCCTTGGCTCAGGCTCCGGCTTTGGCTTTGGGCGGGGGCGGCGGCTGCTGCTTTCTGCTTGACAGGACGGGGTGCTGAGGCTCCCCCCCCCCACACACACATACAAGGCTTGCCCGCCCGCCCCCGGGCCTTCGGATTTGGGCGCCGCTGCACCCCCACACGACACCCCACTGCCGGGATCACCCGCCTGTGTGTCTGTGTGTGTGCCTCGAGGTCTCCCCCCCTTCTTGTTCTTCTTCCAGCCTGCTCATCATCATCATCATCATCATCATCATCATGCCCCGCATTATGATTAGGACTTCTTCTGGCTCCCCGGACGCTTCTCTTCTCTTCTCCACGTGGAGCGGCCCCCCCTTTTTTTAAACCCCTCGCCACCCCCCCCAGACTCTCGCTCGCCCGCTCTCCACTTGGAGGGGGGGCTTTTATGTAAGCCCCGCGGCTCCCCCCGGAGCTGCTCTTGCAACTCCCACTCGGTTCGAGCCCTCCCTGCCTGCCTGCCTGCCTGCTGCTGCTGCTGTTGTTCTGCTTCCCTGTTCCGTTCTGCACCCTCCAAATCCAACCCCAAGCCGGGGTGTCGGGGGCATCGCCGTGGGCATTGCACCCTCTTGATTTCGCTTCTCGGGCTCGACCAGGGCCGGGGTTGGCCCTTCTTGCAAACAGGCCACCACCGGGGCCAGGGCCCTGGCGGATCTCCCTTGACTCGATCGCAGCAGCCAAAGGGTGTTTTGATTTTCATCCTCACCGTGCCTAGTTTATTTTTATTTCATTTTCATTTTTTTTTTACGGGGTGGAGGGGGGATCGCGGCGATTTAAATGTGCCTTTCCCCCCTCCCTCCCTCCCTCGTTTTTTTTTTTTTTTTTTTTTTAATCCCTTAGGTAGAAAGAAGCCGCTGCTGTAGTGTTTCGCTCCGACGCTAGGGGTGTGTCTCCCCTCCTTTGGCCACCGCGGCCAAGAAATCAACGGCGCCCTTTTAAAGCCTGTTACCTTACCGGCCCGCCGGTGTAGTTTTTCGGCTCCCCAGCAACCTCGGGGGATTTGTGTCCATCGTCGCACATGGAGGGATGGACCGCTCCAGGGTTGTTGTTCTTCTTCTCCCCACCCCACCCCGAGAACCAGATATCGGGGCATGTGACTTTAGTTATCGCCGAGAAGGGGGGGGGGGAGAAAAAGTGTCTTTGACCAGCTGTCACCAGCTTTATTTTTCAGACCCATGGCCAGGGAGTGCTTTCTCTGCACCTTTGGAGTCTTATTTTCTTTGTCGAATTGGAGCGTTTCGAAATGGAGCAGTGGCAGCTAAGGGATGCTGAGCGCAGTTCTGTCCCTTGCAGCCTATCGGGTGTGATTGCCTGAGCAGCAAAGGGAGGGGATGGCCTTAACCTTAAGTTAAGTTTAGTGCTCTTGAAAGTCAGATTAGGGACAGACTCATACGTGATTAGTCATTTTGGTACACAGAGGCTTCTTTTTTTCCCCTTGCCAATTTAGGAGGCAGCAGCTCAGACACAGCTTTAACCCTCAGTCACAAAAACATGGGCTTCCCCAGACTTCCAGAAACAACTTAAAAGTCATCCGTGGTAGTCATTTTTGTTGGCAGAGTCTCTTGGCATTAGGAATCGGGCTTTAGTGCTTCACAGCTTCTTGATGATGCACGCAGGCAGCATACTTGATGGCCGGGATAATTAGTAAGATTAAGTAAACATCTTGGTCCATCACAATGAATATCCTCCACCTGTATTTATTGGACGGTATGCTCTGAGGAACAATGAGCTCTCCCTTTGTTCTTTTATGTTATGTAAGAGAATGGTATGGTTTCTGAGAATTGTCCTTTCTCCCCATCTGTCTGACCCCCCCCCCCAAAGCTCTTTCCTTGCATTTTTTTTGCAACAGGCAAAATTTGGGAAATCCTCCTTTAAGCTCTTACGTTTACCTTCCTACTACTCAGTGTCTCATTTCCAAAAACATTTCCAGATTTATTAAACGATATTGTTCCAGGTGATCATTTCTTTTCTTTTCTTTTTCCAGTTTCTTTTTCCGTATTTTCTGATTCACTCTGGGCTTTTTCCAGCCATCTTCTTAAAACTATTTCAGGACCGATATAATTTGCTGTGACAGTAACATCTCAACTTTAGGATTATTTTGGTCTGCTAAGTATTTCGTTTCGGCCTGAATGTATCAAGATCATACCGATCGTTCTACCTACCCTGCCTTATAGAATTTTGATGAATTGAAATAATGGGGCTTTGGATTGGCCGTGTTTATTTTTAGGTAGTTGAGCTAAAAATTCTGAATAGTTTTCTCTCTTTCGGAAAAGGAGAAAAATAAAATAACTCAAAATAATTATTTCTAAAAGTTATTTTTATTTGTAAATTAACAGCACAATTACCTTAACAGACTTTCAGGTTATAGCGATCACTGATAAAGCCAGAGGAAAGTAACAAGGTCTTTATGAGATGGTCCCAGACTTATCAAGAAATTTTTCTGATAAGTTATTACTTTCAATTGAAATCTTTAAAGTTTTCTTGGAACAGGCATGGCTCAGTGGTAATGAAGAGTTTCCCCATTTTCTTTTTTTTTTAAGATTTATTTATTTTATTTTTTATTTTTTATTTTTTGGTAAAGGCTTATCTGGTTGTGTTCCGGAATCACTCCCAGAAGGAGAAGGGTTCTGGGGACCCATATATGGTTGTAGGTGGATAGAACCCTGGTTACCTTGCACAAGCAAGTTTACATGTTGTACTACTATCTTTTTACTTTAGTTTTATTTTCCCTCCTTTTAACACTATTTGAAGTTTTAACTGTTGAGCATCTAGGTTGGATGAAGAATATGCATATGAATATAAATATTAGAACTGAATTCCTAGGAATCCCCTCCACATCCCAGGCGGTCAGTTGTCAATTGTAAACTTTTGAAAATTGAATTAAATGTCTTCACAATTCTTTGCTCAGAAGGCGTGTGGTTTTAGGTAGAATGCTTTAATGTTACTGACATAAAAACGAATGGAACAGAGTAGAACAAATAAAAGAATGCTTTAATAAAAGGTCAGCAAATTTTGAATAAATTTTGAATAAATTTAATAGTGAATTTATATAAATGTATTTAACTTTTCATGTGTTAGAAATAGCTTTTACTATGTTTCTTCTCTAAAAATAAAAATTAAAAAGTTTTTTGAATGGATAATAATAGATTTTGTTGTGGATAAATATATAAATATAACACCTACGTAGCCATTTTAAATTTCCTAGGATAATCTTAAATTTTATAAATGACTTTATGTTTTAGTATTTAGTGAAGTAAAATACCGTAAATAAAAGAGGAAATATACCTAGAGAAATAAGAGGAGAGAACTTTTTTTGTTTAGTTTTGTTTATGATTTTGGGTCACACCTGGCGGCTCTCAGAAGTTACTCCTGGCAGGCTCATATGGACCATATGGGATGCTGAAATTCCTACCAGCATCCGTCCTGTGTTGGCCATGTTGCTGCAAGGCAAATGCCTTACCACTGTGCTATTGCTCTGGCCCCAAGATGAGAGACCGTGAGATAGAACCTGGGAGCTTCTAAAGGATCGGGGAAACTCTTGTTTCTGTTTGGATTTTGCATCTTTGGGGGCTCACAACTGGTGATGCGCAGGGGTTACTCTTGGCAGTGATCAGGGAACATATGGGATGCCAGGGATTGAACCCTGGTTGGCTACTTGCAAAGCAAGTGCCCTACCCCATATACCTACCCCATATACTATCTATCTATCTCAATAGGTTTAAAAACCTATGTCTATTTTTTTTTTTTTTTTTTACTTTTTGGGTCATACCCGGCAGCACTCAGGGGTTACTCCTGGCTCTATGCTCAGAAATCTCTCCTGGCGGGTTTGGGGGACCATATGGGATGCCAGGATTTGAACCACCGACTTTCTGCATGTAAGGCAAATGCCTTTACCTCCATGCTATCTCTCTGGGCCCCCCCCCCATGTCTGTTTTTAAACCTCATTAAAATTACTTGAACTAAATTTAATAGATTTTAAGATAAATTTGTTGCTGTCTACATTAACTGCACTTAAGAGTTTTATATATAACAATTCTAGTTTAGATTCTGGTTGTGGGAGGACTAACTACTTGGAAAAAAAATAGAAACAACCTGCTTTACCACTATCAGAATTAAAATTCATGTCAGTTATTTGAAAGAATTTTGTCTACTCATCATGACCTATAGTGGATGAGAACATTCTAAAAGACCCAGAATACTAGGTAGAGGCTAAACTAGTCAGTAGGGAGAGGGACAGGCAGGTGTGGGAGGATCACACATCTGTCAAAGATAGTAAAGCAAACACAAGTACAAGGCAGTATAAGGAAGTCAGTTTGGACCAAGAGGATTAAGCAAGTCATACTGTGCACCCACTCTGAGCAGGCAAGGGGATATATTTACATCAACAAATAGCTTTTAGAAAATATTTTGTCTGATTTTTCACAGGTTAGGGAAGGTTACTAAAATGATAAGGAGGGTCTCCTACCTTCATTTAAGTAACAGAAACAAATGTTAATAGGTTTGGAAACCTTGGAAGTAATCATCTGAACAGTCTGCTCTAAGTGTTATAAAAATTGAACTAAGATCAGTTTAATCTGGGATTAGGGAAAGTTTTAAAAAAGCAAAGACAATGAGTCAGGTCTTTAAAAAATTATTTGTATTGCAGCAGACATAATTGAAGGCAACTAGGGAAAGGCTTTAAATTCTAAAGATAGTCACAACATATATTTGGGCCAATAATAACATGGAATGTTGTTTCTGTAACAGCAGCATTGGCATCATCTTGCAATTTGTTAAGTCCCACCCTGGATCAGCTTAACTCAAAACTCTAAAGATGGGGCCCAGCAGTGTAGAGTTTTAGGTAATTCTGATGAAGGAATGACTTTTGAATTTAATTAAACATCTGTTAATGTGCCCAGCACTGATTGTATAAACATATGCATAGCTGTAATTTTCAAGGGTCATACTCATGCGGATGAGCAATGCAATTATAATGAGGTCTGATACTTGCTGTTGTTAACAAATTAAATATGGTGATCTATAAAAGCATTTGGCAGAGGGGAAGCTCAATCCAGAAAAAGGATGGGTGTATTGGGACAGAGAAATGATTGTCATTCAAAGAAAGCTTTCTGGAAAAGATGGTGCCTGAACTTGAGCATTAAAATGATGAGTATTTAGCCAAAGGGAAAGACATGTGGGAACAAACACTTTTAAGTCTTAGTGGCATGAAATACACTGTCTGAAGGTTTAGGATGGAAGGGCAGGATCATAGAATGTTACAGGCATGTGAAGGAGTAAACATGTTTTTCTCTTACAGCCAATGAGAAGACAATATATATTAACTTATATATATCTATAACATATATATAATATATTAACTTATATATATGTTATGCATGCACTCAGAAATCACTTCTGGCTTGGGGAATCGAACCGCAGTCAGTCCTAGGTCAGTCGCATGCAAGGCAAACACCATACCACTGCACCACCGCTCCGGCCCCCAGAAGTTAATATTTTTAAGATTTTAAGCAGAAGAATGCTTTTGGTTTTAGAGAGATCAACCTGGTGGCACTCATGATAGTAAAAGAGGATAGATGAAGTAGCATGGGAACCAGATCAGAGGTTATTACAGTAATTTGTGTGAAAAAATATGGAACTGCCAGTTGTTTTTTTAAAGCCGATATAAAGGAGGACAGACCAGTCGGAGACATATTTAAGAGGTAGTAGGTAGAACTGACTACTGGATTATAGGGAAGAAAGGGGCTCCTCCCATGGTTTCTGGTGTGGATGATTGAATAAGTCGTATTCCATTCTTAAAGCCAGCCTGAGAATTCTGCTAAGATTTGCTTCTAAGAATACCTGGGAAACACTCTTATTGTCCTCAGGAAACTTCTATTTTGTTGGGATGAATATTGTTTCATCTCCAGTCTTATCATTGAGGTAATTAGTGCTTCAAATGACATTCCAAAGGATTCTAAGACCAAGAGGCTATAAAATATTAACACTTTATTGTATAGATAGCTTAGGAGACTGCAGAAGGAATTTGACAGCCCCCAGAGATGGGAGCAGACTTTTATTTTTGGGGGGAAGGGTGCATACTTGCATACTCAGTAGTCCTTAGAGCTGACTCCTGGCTCTGGTCAGGGATCATTACTGACCATACTTAGGGGACCATATGCTGTGGGCCAGTTCTCTCTACCTGCTGTTTGTACTAGGAAACATTATTTGATAGTGATTCCTAAAATGTGGGCCCTAAGTTAGAACATCAGAATCATCTGGTATCTTATTAAAAATGTACATTCTCTGGGGCCTGAGCAATAGCACTGCAGGTAAGGCATTTGCCTTGCATGTGCCTGACCTGGGTTCGATCTCTGGCATCCCCTATGGTCTTCTGAACCTGCCAGAATGATTTCTGAGCAGAGTCAGAAGTAAGCCTGTACATTGCCTGGTGTGGCCCCAAATCAAAACAAAAACAAAAAAGTATCTTCTCTGCCTAGAAGATGGGAGAGAGAGTACAGGGGTAGGGGTAGGAGTTGGGTAGGGCTTGGGTAGGGATAGGGTGCTTGTCTCTATGCACTGGACTCTATTATAGTTTGATGCCCACACCACATAAATTTAAGTTTGTTCCAATCCCTACCCTGCCCCACCGCAATGCACACCAAAAGAAGAAAAGAAAAAGGGAGACAGATTTGGGAAAGTGACCATTATTTCTCTTATGCACATGTTGCAGTTACAGTAATGGGGCATTTAAGTGGATATCTCCTATAGATAACTGATCATCATTTTATCTGGAGTACAGAAGAGAATTCTGGGTTTGATCTAAAGATTTGGTCGTTCTGTTTGTATTGGGTTATAGTTAAATCTATGAAACAGGATGAAATTCTACAAAGAATAAAGTGTGGAGAGAAAAATGAAGAACATTGCATTTAGAGGTAGATAGAAGATGAGCTAAGTGAAGGTTGTCTGAGGACAGCCAGATAGTTGGAAAATGAGGAGAGTAATGTCAGATTTAAAGGAGTCAGCAGTATCTAGATATTGCAAAGATCAGGAAAGGGAAGAACTTAAAAGTATCTTTTAGATGGTCAGGAGAATTCTGGTGACTAGGCCAAGTTTATTAAAAAAAAAAAAAGCCAACAGCCATCAGCAATCAGCAGACAGTAAACTCCATTTGGTGGGAAGGAAATACAGGCACAATGAGTTCAAGATAAATAACTGACACTGATGGTTCAGTTGAAGCTTTAACTAGGAGGAGAGACGAGGAAAATTAGACACATTAGATTTGAGGAAGGATTTATTTGGGGGTAAAGGGAAGAAACCTGGAAAGCAAAGGGAGGGTTTGAATGTCCCCAAGGAGTAGGAGGGGAGTGTGACTCCAGGAATAGAGATTTTTTTTTCTTATTTGCCAGAGAGAAAGGGGATAAATTTGAAAATTAGGGAAGTTGAAGGTTGCTAAGGACCTAAGTTTTGTGTTTAGTTGTAAGGGTATTTAACCAAATAGCTGACCTCAGCTTGATTCCACTGAGATAATGATTGTTTAATGTATACATAAGATGTTGGGTTATTTGGGAGGATTAGAAATTGTAGGTGGGACTTCTGCTTTGTGGTGGTAAAGGCACGAAATGAGAAAGATTTGAGAGGAAAAGAGATGGAGATATTTTAAAAGAAGAGTTGAAAAAGCTGGAAGGTGACCCATTCGGGTGACAAAATATAAAGATAGCTTTATATTTTTAATAACACTAAGGAAGTAGGATTTTTGTTTGCTTTGGGGTTGCATCTGGTTGTACCTAGGGGACTTTGTGGTTACTTCTGATTGAATCCAGGGCATCTGATTATAAAACATGCATTTTACTCAGACTTTTGAGTTATCTCCTCAACTCTAAGTAGGAATGATTGCAAGAAATGGCACAGAGATGAGGTTGGTTTTAGTTTGACAATTTGAAATTTGATAATAATTTACAAAGAAATTTAACAATGTATTGGGGAAAGAAGTATGGGTTCAGTTTTGAGTAAAATGATTGAAGAAGGAGGGTCTTAAGGATGAGAATGAAGGTACTCTTGAAATTGGAAGACTATTGATGATCTTTATGAGAGTAACTTCAATGAAGTCTCAGGTAATGAAAATAAAGTTGCGAGGGAAAGTAAATTCTGAGAATTCAAAGGTGTCTTTGTCTTTCCATTGTTATTTTCCAAGTTCTTGTTATGGTAGTTGTTAAATAATATTTGTAGGAGGGTTATATGATGAGTTAGTGCTGCTGAGACAGAGGAGTATGATTCTTTTGAGATATTCGTGAAAGGACTAGCTGGCTAATTTTTTAAGATTTGTGTATTCTCTAGAATTAGGAAAAGCCAGGAGAGGGAGCTGTAAGACAAAAGGATGATGAGGAAATGAGCCTTAGAAGTGATAGAATGATCAAAGGGAAAGGAGAGAAGGGCAATAAAATCAAAGTGAGGAAAGTAAATAATAGCAGATATATTTAGTAATGGATTTATAAGATGCTCACATCATCGTAGCAACCTAAGATATTTTTGAGACAAACATTGAGACTGATATTGATATAATGGGATGGTTTGAGGATGGATGAGTATTAACAAGGATCATAATATTGATCTAAGGGGATTTTTAAAGATTTACAGGGTATTAAGTAAAATTCAATAGCAGAAAAGCTTGAAAGGCAACAATGGGGTCAGTGAACTCGGAAATAAAAATAAGAATCAGAGATTGTTTCTTGGGGCGGGGAGGGGGTGAGTTCACATTTGGTGGTGTTTCAGGGTTTATCCCTACCTTGATGCTTTTGCAATGTCCAGCATTACTGAAGAATGACCCTGGACTCCTGCATGCAGAATGTGCTCACCAGGCCTTTGAGCCAGTTCCCAGGCCCTGGAGTTTTAAAAAGACAAGAAATAGAGTCTTGGGGCTGGAGCAATTGTATTGTTGGTAGGTTATTTGCCTTGCATTCAGTTAACATTGGTTTAACTCCGGCATCCTGTATGGCTCTCAGAACCTGTCAGGAATAATTCCTGAGTGCAGAGCCAGTAATAACCCCTGTGAATCGCCAAGTGTTGCCCCCAAACAAAACAACAATGAAAAATATATAATAGTGTTAGTAATTCTTGATCAAGTTTTATATGTCTAAAATAAGGTAATCTCTAAAAATTAAATAAGCCCCCCATTTTTAAGTTCAGAATTATGTAATTTAGCACAGATTGGTTTTCTTAACTTTTAATTTTTTAAAATGTCCAAATAGTATTGGTATATGAATTTATTTGTTTATTGACTCAAGCTGTACTGAAAGGTATAAGATGGGGAAACATTTTTTCCTGGCCACGGCTTCCTCTTTATTGATCATCATTAATTCATTTAAAACTTCCTTTTCTATTTTATGTATAATTTCAAAAAATTTTTGTGCCAATATATGGACTTGTAATTGATTGGTAATTTATTTTTAATAACAAGATAAAATATTTTGTTATGTAATAGTTTACGCATTGATTCAATTTTTTCCTTTTTGGTTTATGAGCCACACCCGGTGTTGCCCAGGGATTACTCCTGGCTCTCTTACTCAGGAATCACTCTTGGCTGTGTTCAGGAGACCTGAGATTGAACCCGATTGGTTGCATGCAAAGCAAATACCCGCCTTGTGGTACTATCACTCCAGCCCTAATATAAGGCTTTTAAATCATTTAAAATGTCAGTATCCCATCAAAAATAATTCAGTATAATTCTTTTAGTTAAAAATGTTTTATTGTAATTTGAAAAACATCATTACAATAATGTTACCATTTACGGTGCTCTTTTTGTTTGCTTTGTTTTGTTTGAGGGCCACAAGGAGAGCTTAGGACTTACTCCTGGCTCAGCGTTAAGCAGTCTTTTCTGTGGTGTTCTCAGAATTATGTGCAGTTCCAGGGTTTGAATTGGGTCAGCTGTGTGAAAGGCAGTGAATGCCTGTATACTTTCACATCCCACACTTGGGGTTTAATGTTCAAAAGTATTGCACTTTCACTACCAACTACCCCAATTTCTCTATAACTATTCATAAAATGATACTTGCATACTGCATTAGCATAATTTTTCTAATCAGTTATCAATTTTGTGATGATTAGGCTCAATACTTTTACTCTTAGGGATAATATTTTACTAGAAAATTTTCCGAGTTTTTTTTTTTACTTCTGATTTTTAATTATATATAGATCATTTTCTTAAATTAAATAAAAAAATACCTCCAAAATGTGGATGGAGAAATAAGTATTTATTTCAAGTTTGGCAAATGAAAATCTCATTTCTTTTTAACCACCTTTCATATAAATCTTTTTTAAATATCTTACATCTGTTTTATCCTTTCTGAACTTTCTCCTTGAATTTTTATATCTTTTCTGTAGTTATTGATTGGCGGTGTAATTGGACAGATCAGGCAGAGGGATAAAGTTTTGGTGTTTTTCTACTACAGATCTCTTGAGTTAAGTTTGATAAGTTTTGTCTTATAAAATTATTCTAAACAGTGTCTGGAGCTATAACACAGCAGGGAGGGCAGGGTGTTTGTCTTGCACACAGCCAACTCGGAACTGACCTGGGTTCGATCCCCTGCATCCCATATGATCCTCTGAACCTGATAGGATCAATTTCTGAGCACAGAGCCAGGAGTAACCCCTAGTGCTGCTGGGTGTGGCCCAACCCCCCGCCCCAAATTATTCAAAACAGTTGATAGCTCTCATAGGACATCCTTTAAAATTTAGCTCTATAATTCAATAGGTCATAGGTTCTTATAGATTCCTACCTCAAAGAAGATTTTTGTGGGGATTGGAGAATAGTGTAATGGACAGGGTTGCTTGTCTTGCATATGGTCACCCTGGGTTTGATCCATGGCACCACATATTGTCTCCCAAGCTGACCAGGAGTAAGTCTTGTGTGCCCAGAAAAAACACAAAATGGATTTTTGTTAGTCATTTTCTATCTGTTCCTTAAGGACATTTATGATAGCCCTGTACTATCAAAAAATATTTCTGTAAGTGAGGCGACACAGATTTTTTTTTTTAGTAGCATTATTAGATTCATACTTGTTTCAGCTCAGTCTCTTATTGTTAAGTAACACAAAATATTTTATTTCTGTTATAACTTGGTATGCATTTTATGTTATGTTTTAGATTTTTTCAGAGGGGCTTGGGGCCACAACCAGCAATGCTTAAAGGTCTCTCCTTGCAGTGTTCTGGGAACCAGATATGGTGCAAAGGATTAAACCAGAGTGAGCCACACAACTTAACCTTTATATTTTCTCAGTGGTCTCTTCTATGCATTTTAAAATTTAGGTATGACAAAATGAAGCAATGGAACCTAAAAAAAAAAAAGATAAAGCTTTTTTACTTTTGGTCCTGTTAGATACATTACCATAACTCTTACTTTTTCATCCTTAGTCTTGTTTTTCTGAACATCCTCTTGAGATATGCCTCAATTATTTCTTATGTAATAAGTTGGTGTCAATATCTCACTGAGATATTTTAATAAAAAATGGAACGTAAGGTAAAACAGGTACTAGTGAATACTGAGTACAACTTGTGATTTTATATTTATAATGTAACTATTTTCCTATTAGCTTCTGTAGTTTCAGAGATAGGTTTCTCTGAACATCATCTTGAGATGAATGATGTTGGCCTTTCTCAGATAAATAAGGAGTTTATGACCACATTGGTATTTCAGCTCTGCCTTACTTAGCTATCTCTGCCCAAGTGTAACTCATCATACATGGAAACAATTTTTTATTTATTTTTATTTTTAGAGATTCTGAACCATACCTGGTGGTGCTCAGGCAGGGCTATTCCTGACTCTACTTGGGAAAGTTCCAGGGGTCATACAGGGCTTGACTGCATGCAAGGCTCACACCTTATGTTCTGTACTCTCTAGACCTATTATCAAAGTTTCTGGTTTTTACCTCTTTTTTTTTTGGTTTTTACCTCTTACATGCACATACTCGTTTGTTAGAGTCCAGATCCTAGATGTTCTGTTCAGCAGTCACTACCTAAAATCCAGGAAACTGGAGTCAGAATAAATTAAAATTAAATTCTAAGCTCAGATCTTGGTGTCAGAGTAATTTTTCTATATTTGCTTGTGTTTTGGATCACACCTGATAGTATTCAGGGACTACTCCTGACTTAAATGATTCTGAGCCTCACATGCAAAGTTTTCGCACTAGTCTTTTGAGTTATCCTGGGCCCTAAAATACTTATTTTAAATGTTCAATAGCTGTTTATAGCTAACAGTTGCTTCATTATGCAGGTATGGAACATTTTGGTTACAGACATTTTTCTTACCATTGGTCTAAAGTGATTTGGCATCTGCATTTCATTGAAACTTATGTTGTTAGTAATCTAATTACCAGCATGAGATTTGGAGTTGGAAAGATTTGAATTTAGATTCTTGTCCTGGCATTGTTAGTCTATGTTAGCTTATGAATAAACTCTCTAGAACAGAAGTTTTCAAACTTACACCACCCTCTTTTGAGCAACAACAACAACAACAACAACAACAACACAAAAAAACCATTCATTACTCAACATTGACAACTAGAACCCCTTCACCCCTGAATAAAGGAACAGTTTCAGCATTCCCAAGTGCACCCAAGGCATCTACTGTCCTCTCCTAATCATTCCAGTGCCCCATTGAGGCACTATGATCTGTTTTTCAAAACACAACTCTAGTTTTATGTGAATTTTTCCTGCCTATATAAATTGGGAATTACACCGTTGCAGATTGTGAGGACAGTAATGCCTGGAAATCTAGTTTTTTGTTTTTGTTTTTTTTTTTTTTTTAATTAATCGTACTTGATTCTTTAATTTTCTTTCTTGACTATATAGTATGGAAACTCTTTAGAAGAAAAAAATCTGTGAATAGTTTAGAACTAATCATTCTGCCTTTCTGATCATTTGAAAATTCTTGTTGCATTTGATCTTCTATGCGTTTGATCCAAATTCTCTTTAATATGCTTATATCAATTTTCCATTTAAAACTACATGCTGTAGAGACTGAAATCCATAACATAGTAGATTTACCTGCTGTTTACTTCAGCCTCTTTCACAATGTTATATTGGCCTTTATTATATTTTATTCAGTATTGCAAACTATGATTATTGTTATATCTGTTTAATCTACCTTTATAGCCTTTTGCATATTCTCTTGAATGTCTCTGTATTTGGGCAATTCTTCTACATAACACTTCCTTCCTGCCTTGTAAATTGACTTCGTAGTACAATGATTATTAGTTTCATCGATGTTTATTTTGTCGTTTGTTTTTTGTTTTGGGGCCACACCTGGCTTCACTCAGGGTTACTGCTGGCTCTGTGCTCAGAAATCACTCCTGCCAGACTCAGGGACTATATGGGATGCCAGGGATCAAAATCAGGTAGGCCATATCCAAGGCAAATGCCCGATCAGCCGTGCTATTACTCTGGCATGTTCTTTTTTTTTTTTGGTTTTTGGGGCCACACCCAGCGATGCTCAGGGGTTACTCCAGGCTGTCTGCTCAGAAATAGCTCCTGGCAGGCACGGGGGACCATATGAGACACCGGGATTTGAACCAACCACCTTTGGTCCTGGATTGGCTGCTTGCAAGGCAAATGCCACTGTGCTATCTCTCCGGGCCCTGGCATGTTCTTTATAACGTGAAGTTTTTCAGAAACATAAGTCTCATGTTGTGGCAGATGGGTCTTCTCATTTATAAACTCCAAATATCTGTTGAATTATCTTGTTCTTTCTATAGTTTGCTTAGTGGCTTATTCGTTTTACCTGTTTCTTCTTGTTTCTTGTTTTTCTAATTTAACAATTTTTTAATTGTTTTTTATAATTTCTTGTTATATTGCAATAGTTTTTTTTTCTCTTTTTTGAAAAGGAAATCTTCTAGAACTAAAAATTTAAATCCTTTGGCATATATTTTCTTATTCTAATCATTTGTACACTATAATTAAGTCAAACTGCTGGTTTTTTTAATGCCATATTCTGGGCTAGAGATGAAGCTCATAGGAGATAGCACTTCTTGACCCCTGACACCTGGCGCAGATACCATGTCTCTTCATCTATCGGTGTCTATCAAGAAATAAAAAAGCTTGGAGCAATAGTATAGTGGATAGGGCATTTGCCTTGCATGCAGCTGATCTGGGTTTGATCCCCGGCATCTCTTATGGTTTCTTGAACCTACCAGTTGTACTCTCTGAGTGCAGAGCCAGGAGTAACTCACAGCTGGATGTGACACCCCCCCCCCCCACCCCCCCAGTCCCAACCCTTCTCCCTGCACAATAAAAAAAAAAAAGCAAAAGCATAAACAAAAAACATTATCAGGTGCCTTATCTGTTTTGCTTGTGTTTTATTGCTTCCCTCCTAAGTGTGGACTTTTCAGGATATGCTTTCTATTTCCCCTCTTCCCTCCTACTAATCACTTTTAGGAAGTCAGTTTTCATTGTTGTATCTCTTGGTATATTGGATTTGTCTGTAGACACCTATCCTTGCTGTCAACAGAGGTAAGAAAGTGAAAAGAAAACATATTTTGATTCTAAAAGTCATGGGCTGGAGACGGGGTCAAGGTACTCTTGAGTTTGATCCTAGATTCCAACTGTGCTGTCTTGCACTCCCTTCCCCATACCTCTGTCACCTAACAGCAACAAAAAGTAATAGTGCTTCTTTTATGCCTCAAGATTATATTTTCATAATGAAATAAACTCAATTTAAAAATGGCATTTAGTTTTGCTATTTATATTTTGTTAAGATAGTTTAAGCTGATTTATCTTAACATTTGTTGATTATGTTGCATTCAGCGAATTTTTATATAATAGTGTGAGGTGCAATATTTATTGGAACACACATGGAATATAGACCTGGAAGATCTATATTGAAATACACTGAAAAAACATATTTGTGTTTGAAATTAACTACAGGACCTGTAAATTCAGAGTTGTTTTTTTTTTTTAAATTATCTTTTTATTTTTAATTTTGGGCCACATCTGGTGAGCTCAGGGGTTACTCCTGGCTATGCACTCAGAATTCACCTGGCTTGGGTGGGGGGACCATATGGGACACCGGGGGCTGGGGGAATCCAACCACAGTCTGTCCTGGGTCAGCTGTGTGGAAGGCAAACACCCTACCACTGTGACATTGCTCCAGCCCCAAATTTAGAGTTTTTATGAGTATTGAGTAAGGAAATTATTTAGGATGATGAATAAATTAAAAATGTGGTTTAAGGACTCGAGCGGTGGTGCAAGCATCCCATATGGTCCCCCAAGCCAGGAGCGATTTCTGAGTGCATAGCCAGGAGTAACCCCTGAGTGTCACCAGGTGTGGCCCCAAAACAAAATAAAAAATTGGTTTAAGGAGGACGGGGTGGAGGCTAGAGAAATAGTACAGTGGGTAGAGCCAGAAGTAACCCCTGAGTATCACCAGTTATGGCTCAAAAATTAAAACAAGCAAATGAAGAAATCCAGGGCAATAGTATGGCAGGTAGAATGTTTGCCTTGCATGCTAATGTCCCAGGTGTTATCCTTGAGCATAGAGCTAGAAGTAGGCCCTGAGCACAGCTAGGTGTGGCCCTCCAAAAATGTTTAAGAAAAATAACGTAATATCCTAGGAAAATATGTTTCTTTCATATTTTTGTGCAACTTTTTGTCTAGTACATATATAACTTACTAACAAGGTTAGAAACGTATCAGTGATCTGGAGCTATAAGTAATGAAATGAAATATCCATACACCTAACCTTGCTTCAGGAATAAGGAATATATTATTTCATAAAATGATTAGACCATAGCTAGTTTACCTTCTGATAGTTCAGGAGGTCAGATTTATTTTAAAGATGTGCATGTAAGGAGAGGATTGCTACAGTAACACCAACATTTGGCTGAAGATGACTGGGGAGAACTTTGTCTCTTGCGAGAGGACAATTTTTTCTTGTAAATTTTAGGTTTTTTTCCTTTCAGTTGTGCCGTTGTATTTTCCACATTTCTTGAATACTAGAATTTCTTATTCAGATAGTCAGGATCTTAACAGATACCTTCTTTTAAACTTTCAGCATCAGAGACCAGCAAAAGTAGGCAAGTCTTGTCAACCCCATCACACACACGCGCACTCTTATTGTATGTAGTTTCCATAGCCAAAATTTTGCTTCTTCCAAAACAAACTTGCCTTATGATCCTTTAAGTAAAGAAAGGCTGTTTGTTCATTTCAAGTTAAGGGTGGGTTGAAGTTGTTGGTATTATGCTAGATCAATATTTAGAATACTTGTTTCTGTTAATAGATAGTATTAAGTGGGAAATAGATTTATTTATTTATTTTTTGGTTTTTGGGTCACACCCGGCAGCACTCAGGCGTTACTCCTGGCTCTATGCTCAGAAATCGCTCCTGGCAGGCTCAGGGGACCATATGGGATGCCGGGATTCGAACCACCGACCTTCTGCATGCAAGGCAAATGCCTTACCTCCATATTATCTCTCTGGCCCCAGATTTATTTATTTATTTTGGGTTTTGGGCCACACCCGGTGATGCTCAGGGGTTATTCCTGGCTATGTGCTCAGAAATCACTCCTGGCTTGGGGGACCGTATATGGGACACTGGGGGATCGAACCACTTTTCGTCCTAGGCTAGTGCATGCAAGGCAGATGCTTTAAGGTTTGAGCTACTGCTCTGGCCTGGAAATAAAATTTAAGATTTTGTGGGCACAAGACAATCTTCTTCAGTACTCAGCTTTGCTTGCTATTACAGTTTGAAGCAGCTATGTATGTACGTATGTATATGTGTATATATACATATGTAATATATAGGTGGATATATATAATGTGTCCAGTAAAACTTGTGTTTCAATAAAATTTAAATTTTTTTTTTTTTTTGGTTTTTGGGTCACACCCGGCGGTGCTCAGGGGTTACTCCTGGCTGTCTGCTCAGAAATAGCTCCCGGCAGGCACGGGGGACCATATGGGACACCAGGATTCGAACCAACCACCTTTGGTCCTGGATCGGCTGCTTGCAAGGCAAACACCGCTGTGCTATCTCTCCGGGCCCAAAATTTAATTTTTTATATGCAAATGGGGAATTACTTCTAAAACTAGAAACTACAGAAAAAATAGATTAAATATTACAAAGTTAAAAGATACTTTGTAGGGGCCCAAGCACTGCTCAGGAATCCTGGGCTGCCCTCCTAGCAATTCTCGGCTAGTCAGATCTGCAGTTCAATGTGAGGGTTCACAGCATGCCCAGAGGCATCTACGGAAATGTGTTACGGGGACTGTGTTGTAGAGGAAACAAATTTGAATCAGCTGCATGCAAGACATGCATTTAACCCTGTGCTTGCTCTTTCTAGCTGCCCAAACTTAAGGCTTTTTCAAAGAATATCAAGAAAATAAAAGGAAAACACAGAATGGGAGAAAATATTTGCAGGTCATATCTGATGAGACAATTCTTACAGCTGAAACAATTCAGGTTTTTTTTTGTTTTGTTTTTTGTTTTTGTATCACACCCAGGGGTGACTCCTGGCTCTATGCTCAGAAATTGCTCCTGGCAGGCTTGGGGGACCATATGGGATGCTGGGATTCCAACGGCCATCCTTCTGCATGCAAGGCAAACGCCTTATCTCTCCGGCCCCACAATTCAGCTTTTTTTTTTTAAAGCAGTTTCTGCGTAAAAATTTTTCCAGAGAGGATAAGTACAATAGGCTGAAAAGATACTCAGTTTCATTAGGAAAAGGCAGATAAAAACCTCAGTGACATAACCATTTTATCCCACTAGCATGGCTATAATAAAAAGAAGTGTTGGTGAGGATGTGGAGAAATCAGAACCCTTCTAACACTGATGGTCAGAATGTCTATGTAGCTTCTTTAGAAAAGCTTCTCAAAATGTCAAATGTAAGAATTGTATATGAACTAGTTATTACATTCCTAAATATAGCAGGAATGGATTTATTTTGGACAAATGATTTATTTTGTTCTGTATTGTTTACATAAAATATTAATGAGGGGAAAATATGTTGGCAGAAGTTGAATGAAATGACATGATTTGAGGATCTGCTTTTAGTTATACAGATTATTTTTTGATTTTTCTAAGAATCTATGGAAGATGTTGAGTGAAGCCTTTTTATATATCAGCAAGAACCTGTATACAGGTGTCCATGATAGGTTTATGCATAATTAGCTTTCCAAATAGAAATAATCAAAACATCTATTAATTAACTATATATAATATGTGCTACATTCATTCAGTATTTGGCAATAAAAAATGAATTAAGGAGGGATTGGAGAGATTTAAAAGCATTTGGCTTTGATGCAGCCAACTCTGGCTTCAACCTCTGACACTTCACAGAATCCCTTGAGTACTTCCAGTAGTATCTGGGGCCCAAAATCTAAGGAAAAAATTTAATGATCCATGGTAAACTGTTAAACTATCCTGCTAAAAAATGAAGCCATTACCAAAGTATCACATAGTATGTGATTCAATTTGTGTATGGATATCCAGAACAGGTAAATGGAGACAGAAAGTTGATTATCACTTAAGGCCATGGTGAGACTGGAAGGTGTCGGAGGGGTGGCCAGTGAACACAGGATTTCTTTTGGAGAAATATATGAAGGTGCTCAACATTGTGGCAATGGCAGCAAACAATTCTGCCAAGTGTTCTAATAGTCACTGACTTTACACTTTAGATGGATCAATTTTATGGTGAGTTCAGGTTCTTAAAAAACAAAATGAAAGGGGCCAGATAGATAGCATGGAGGTAAGGCATTTGCTTTGCATGCAGAAGGACGGTGGTTCGAATCCTGGCATCCCATAGGGTCCCTCAAGCCTGC
Organism: Suncus etruscus; assembly: GCF_024139225.1. Classification (NCBI taxonomy): domain Eukaryota; kingdom Metazoa; phylum Chordata; class Mammalia; order Eulipotyphla; family Soricidae; genus Suncus; species Suncus etruscus. The sequence continues at coordinate 26,552,028 of NC_064859.1, forward strand.
CAGTTGTGACCCAAAACCAAAACCAAACCAAACCAAAACAAAACACAAATTAAAAAACCCACCACAAAACCCAAAACCGGGGCTGGAGAGGTAGTATAGCAGGTAGGGTGCTTAGCTTGCATGTGTTTGACCTGACATTCTCGGCATCACATATGTTCCCTCAGGGATCATCAGGAGGGATCCTTGGATGCAAAGCCAAGAGTAAGCTGGGTGTGACCCAAAAGCCAATAAATAATTAAAAGACAAAATTAGGGCAGAGATATAGTATATGTACATTGTACCATACTTGCCTTTCATGAAGCTGACCTGAGTTTGCTCCTTGCACCATATATGGGTCCCTTGAGCACAGAGCCTTGGAATAAGCCATGAACACTGCCAGGTTTGGCCCAAAAACTGAAGGACCAAACCCACAAAGTTATAGTGATCACAAACAATTTGGTATGGCATAAAAACAAGCATGTGTAAGAATTTATAATTCAATAGAATAACAAAGAGTTTGAAAAATGGTCAGAATCAGAATAATAGATTATATAGATGGTCAGTATGGCATAGTTAAATGAACTCAATATCACTATATCAGGAGAATACAAAACACACAAATGATAGTACTAGTTGATATCTATAAAATGGCTGTTATAGGGGCCGGCAAGGTGGCGCTAGAGGTAAGTGTCTGGCCTTGCAAGTGCTAGCCAAGGAAGGACCAAGGACCGGGGTTCGATCCCCTGGCGTCTCATATGGTCCCCCCAAGCCAGGGGCAGTTTCTGAGTGCTTAGCCAGGAGTAACTACGCCTGAGCATCAAATGGGTGTGTCCCGAAAAACAACCAAAACAAACAAACAAAAATGGCTGTTCTAGAACTTCCATATAGTCTAGTAGTGCTACTTTTGGGTCTTTATCTGAAGAAAAGGAAAAATTTACTTGAAAAGATTTTTATGTTTGTTTATTTATGGACCACATCTGGTGGTGCTCCGGAGTTTCTCCTGGCTTTGCGCTCAGAAATTACACCTGGAAGTCTCAGGGACCATATGGAATGCTGGGGATTGAACCTGGGTCAGCCTCATGCAAGGTAAACTCCCTTCTCTCGATGCTATCTCTCTGGCCCCTTGAAAAGATTTTTATATCCACATGTTTATTGTATCACAACTGCTAAGGTTAGGAATCAGCGTGCAAATGAAGAACTTTAGAAAGAAGTCAGTGTTTCGTAGTGTAATCTCCAATATTGTCATGTTCTGTTGGTTAAGTGCAAAAACCGAGAAATAGGATTATAGAGGAATAAAACCAGGGGTTGAGAATTATTATCATGTTAAGGCTGGTAATCACAGCAGTTAGAAGAGCATCAGGGCCAGAGAGAGAACACAGCAGTAGGGCATTTGCCTTGCATACAACCAGCCTGGGAGGACCCTGGACCTGCATCCCATATGGTCCCCAGCAGGCAGGTGGTGATTTCTGGGTGCAGAGCCAGGAGTGTCCCTGAGCACTGCCGGGTGTGGCCCGAAGACCAATCAATCAACCAATCAATAAAGTTGTTTTGTTTTGTTTTGTTTTGGTGACACCCGGCAGTGCTCAGGGGTTACTCCTGGCTCTATGCTCAGAAATTGTTCCTGGCAGGCTTGGGGGACCATATGGATGCTGGGATTCAAACCACCGTCCTTGTGCATGCAAGGCAAATTCCCTACCTCCATGCTATCTCTCCGGCCCCTTTGTTTTGTTTTGTTTTGTTTTTGGAAACAAAGTTGTTTTTTTTTTTTGTTTTTTTTTTAAAGAACATTAGTGATAGTAAGAGGAGTGAAAGTTTGAATAAACGTTCCCACAAGGTGCTTATTAAATAAAACGGGTGTTGTATAACTTTACAGTAGAGAAATCTGGAACACCTGAATAAGTGATCAAAATTATCATTAGCAGTAGTGATAAAACTTAACATCTTTTTCTGGATATCTTGGGATAGCATTACCATCTGCAAAATCACCCCAAGTGTTGTATCTCTAACCCCAGGTAAATGAGTCTGAAGCAGAGTTGCGCAAGAAATAATCCAGACCAGTCTGAGGGTGAAACACTATAGTCTGCAGTCTTCTTTTACCTAGTAAGGAGCTCCTGCTGCCTGCCAGAACTACTGCTTTTATTGAGCACACAATAAACCCACCCAGGTTTACAAGTATTACAATCTTTGGGGGTAAATCCAAATTGTAAACAAACATACAAAGAAACCAGGGATGACCTTTGTTTTGGGTAAAATAATGTGTAACCAAACACCACCTTTAATATTAGTTCTCTCAGAGAGGGGTTAGGACTCCTTGGATCTATATATGTCAGACTACAGAATAGCTGCCCAGCACTCTTTAAAAAACATCCATCTCCATCTTCAAAGGCAGAAGCACATTGAAGACTTGTTTCAATCGAAGATGCATTAGAGGCAATGAATATACAGTATGATCCTGGATTTTATTTCCTTGCTATGAAGAAATCTATTAGGGTATCTTTATAAAGTATTGTAAAATAATACTATGAATAATACAGAATATTTGGAGCAGCAACAGAATATTAGAATAAATAGAATAGTCCATCAGAATATTTAGAATATTTCATAGTCAAAACCAGTACTGAATTATCTTCATTTGTATTGGTTAACTTCTCTTCGAAATTCATTAAATTTTTTAAATGATATCAGTAGTTTACATAGAGTAGTCCAGTTCCCAGATGCCTTTTCATAGAGTCTGAAATCTAATGAAAACTAAGATTTGTTATATTTTCCTTGCTTGTTTACATTTACACTGGTGGTGTAAAACTCGTTGTTGGTACCTGTGACTATTTCATCATGAATCAAAATGATGGTACCATATACTACTAGTTTAATCACTGTTTAATCACTGTTTTGTTTAACTGCCATGCAGTTGCAGTTAAACAAGATCATCAATTTCGTTTAAGAATATTCTTGATATTGCAATAAAAAAATTAAATGTGTAGAGTAACAATTTGCATGTGGAAGTTTTATTGGCTGTTTTGAGGAAAACTATATTCTTTTTGTGGGGGCAGGGAATGGTTTGGGTCATACCCAGTAGTGCTCAAGACTTTCTCCTGCCTGGCTCTTTAATCAGAGATCACTCCTGGCTCATGCAAGGCAAATGTGTTAATTCCTGTAGTATCTGCAGCCCAGAAAAATCGAATTCTTATGTTGTGACAAATTGAATCATCTTACTATTTTTTTAACCTGTTTCATTTTCCACCTGGGCCAATTAACCACTCCTTCTGCAACCTGGTGGTCCCGTGCTCCCAGCGAATTATCACATTGAATCTGAGCATAGAGCAGACATCAGCATAGCACAACACAGCCCAGAATTACTGAGCTCAAGTGATCCTCTGTCCTCAGTCTCCTCAGTAGCTTGGACTGCAGGAGTGTGCCACCTCGCCTGGTCCACATGCCTTTTTTTAAGAGAACTCCCAATTACTTGAACATAACTGGCAAAATCTATTTAAACTTGGGTATTTGGCAGGTGATTTTTTCAGAAATTTATTATTAAACCATGTCACTTTAAGAACATGACACATGGAAATTTGACAAGTAGAAAATCTCAATAAAAATTTGAAAAATAGGGGCTGGAGTGATAGCACAGCAGTAGGGTGGTAGGGCGGTAGGGTGTTTGCCTTGCATGTGGCTGACCTGGGTTTAATCGCTTGTACCCCATATGGTCCCTGGAGTCTGCTAGGAGTGATTTAGGAGTGCAGAGCCAGTAGTAACCCCTAAGCACTATCATGTGTGGCCTAAAGCTTCTCGCCTTCTCCAAAAAAGATATGGAAAATATAAAGATGAATCAAATGGTAATTTAAAAATGGGAACTATGTAACAACTGATGAAATTAGTCTTTGTGGAAACTCAGCATTAGAACAGAGAAGACATGAAAGAATGAATTAGAAAACTGGTAAATAAAAAAGATTATCCAATCTGAGCAACTGAAATACAAAAACAAAGCCTCAGAGAACTTCAGGGAGCTGTGGGAATATAAAAATGGTTTATTACTTCTATCATTAGATTCCCAGAAGGCGAGAAAGAAGAGGGTAGCGTTGAAAAAATACTTAGTAAAATAGTGGTTGAAAATTTCTCGGGGTTGGCAGACTGTAAAAACTTAAAAAAAAAAAAAAAACTTATATGATCTATACCAAGTTACTGCAAGTCAGACTTCAAAAAACTAAAGACAATTGTTGAAATCAGCGCAGGAGAAATTATATTTTATATAGATAAGGAAAACAATTAAAATGATAGGCTTCTCGGGCCAGAGAGATAGCTTGGAGGTAGGGCATTTGCCTTGCATGCAGAGGGATGGTGGTTCAAATCCCGACATTCCATATGGTCCCCTGAGCCTGCCAGGAGCGATTTCTGAGTGTAGAGCCAGGAGTAACCCCTGAGCACTGCCAGTGTGACTCAAAAACAACAACAAAAAAAGATAGGCTTCTCTTCTGAAACTACAAAAGCTCAAAAGACACATTTTTTCAAGAAGACACATTTTTAAAGAACTGTTAGCTCAAAACAATGTATCTTGAGAAAACATCCTTTTAGAAAGATAGGGAAATCAAGACATTCTCATAAAAAATTTACCAGCAGGGCCGGGAGAGATAGCACAGCGGCGTTTGCCTTGCAAGCAGCCGATCCAGGACCAAAAGTGGTTGGTTCGAATCCCGGTGTCCCATATGGTCCCCCGTGCCTGCCAGGAGCTATTTCTGAGCAGACAGCCAGGAGTAACCCCTGAGCACCGCCGGGTGTGGCCTAAAAAAAAAATTTACCAGCAGACTGTTTTTGTAGGCATGAAAAAGAATGTCTAAAGTTTTGAAAAAGAAGAGAGCTGAGAGAAGAAAAGGAAAACTTGGTGCATTAGGAAGGAGATAAGAGCAATTCAAAGTGTAAAAGTATAGATAAGTACAGTATTATACTTCTCTTCAGTTTTTTAAATTAGGTTTGACATTTGAATGAAATTAATACTGCAGTGATTCTAAAGATATTTATGGAAGATACTTTAGATGAGTAAGCAGGAGAGGAAAATTGATGGGAAAATGATGTTACATATATATTGCATAAACCTTAGAGCAATCACTGAGAAAGCTATTTGAAGACATGTACTTAAAAATTTAGATGAATACACTGGACAAGAACTAGGAGCTGAAAGGAGATAAACCACAATGTCTAAAAGGAAAAAAGGAAGAGAAAAAAGAAAAATGTCAGCCACAGAGGCAGATAGGGGAGGGGAGAAGGGAAATGGGATATTGGTGATGAGAAATGTTAACTGGTGAAGAGTGTTTGACATTGTGTGTCTGAGATTCAGTGATGAACAACTTTATAACTTTCTCCAGGGTGGTTCAATTAAATAATTTATTTAGAAATTAGATAAATAAAAACAGTAAGTAAGAGCTAAGATATAAAGAAAAAGAGAAAATAGTAAGTTAAGCCCTATATAGTCTAGAGAAAATTTTATTTTCAATTTTTATTTTTTGTAAAAATTAAATTTTTTCCTCATCAATATATTGGCCAAGATTTATAATAAAAGTTAAGGGAATATAATTAAGCAGTATGTAAAAATTAAAATGATCAAGCATAGTTCATTGCAGGGATATAGTATTATTTCACTATTTAAACACTACTACTCAAATTATTCTTGTGCAGTGGAAGAAAATCATGTGAGTCTATCAGTTGATAATTAAAGTCATTAGAAGAATGGAACCATTGATTTTTTTTTTTAAATGTGGATAAGGAACATTTATGAAAACCTTTAGAGCTAATATATTTTACAGCAAAAGAATGCTTTCCCGGTAAGATAATCAGCCGGGCTTCTGCTCTTATTATTCCAGCCAATGAAGTGTAAGGCAGAAAAGGGCTGGAGTGTATGCTTTGCAATGCGGGACCCCAAGTTTCCAAGTTCTGTCCTAGGCATTTGATGGTCCCCGTCACCTCCACTTCCCTAAAGAACCACTGGGCAGTGGCCTGAAAAGTAAAGGGTAAAGGTACACAGAATTGGGAAAAACTCTTTTTTGTACATGATGTTATTGTTTATGTGAAAAATCCTGAGCATCTTATGAAAAACAAGACAAAACAAAATAAAATGCAACCTATTAGTTGCCCCATATCCTGTAACTAATAAATAGATAAATGCAACAGGATTACAGAGATTATAGATCCAGAATAATATTTCTGAAAGTGGACAGTATCCTATTCCCTCCCTTTTATAGTCAAATACTGGACTGATCCAGTGAGAAACTTGGGTGCAAGTGGGAAACATTTTATTAACTTAAGGTCAGTTTCCTGGGGAGGTGTAGGGACAGCAGATGAGTGTTGGTTTATTTTTCTTTCTGAAAAGGGGTGGTGGAACAGTAAGTTTGGGATTTTCTGAGGTAGTATAAATGTCTTTGTGTTGGATGGTTTAGATGTCACATAATGGGTTAATTTTAACTATAAAAATAGGGACCCCATTATGCTATAGGTCTTTCAAATAGTTAATTCATGTGCCTCCAAATATTTATTAGATTCAAACAAGCCACAGAGTATAATTATGACTTAAGGCTAGAACATTTTAGTTTTCTATCCTTCCTAAAACAATTTGACATGTAGATATATTCTTGACTTTATTGGAAAATGAGTTACTTTGTAACTATATTATATTTTTCTTAAAATTCTACCATGTGATAGCATCATAACTAATTTATAGAGTATTAAAAAATCCCTGGTGCCAGATTTGTTGCTATAACTAAGATCCTGTTTGATATATTTTGTTAACTATTATTATTGTTGTTGTTGTTGTTGTTGTTGTTGTTTTGGTTTTCGGGCCACACCTGGTGATGCTCAGGGGTTAATCCTGGCTATGCGCTCAGAAATTACTTCTGACTTGGGGGATCATATGAGAGGCGGGAGGGGGGAATCGAATTGTGGTCCATCCTAGGCTAACTCGCACAAGGATTGCGCCAATGCTCTGGCTCCAATAATTTTTATTTTTGAGTTGTATTTAGCCTTTTCCTTTCTTTTTTTAATATAGAATTTTTTTATAATTATCTTTATTTAAACACCGTGATTACAAACATTATTTTAGTTGTATGATTACAGTCATGTAAAGAACACCCCCCTTCACCAGTGCAACATTCCCACCACCAATTTCCCAGATCTCCCTCCTCCCCACTTCCCTACACCTGTATTCGAGACAGGCTTTCTACTTCCCTCATTCATTCACATTGTTATGATAGTTTTCAGTGTAGTCATCTCTCCAGCCTTTTCCTTTCTTAACTTTTTTTGTTTGTTTGTTTTGGTTTTGGGGTCATATCCAGCAGCGCTCAGGGGTTACTCCTGACTCCACGCTCAGAAATCGCTCCTGGCAGGCTCTGGGGACCATATGGGATGCCAGGATTTGAAGCAAAGACCTTCTGCATGGAAGGCAAACGCCTTACCTCCATGCTATTCTCTGGCCCCAAGCCCCTTTTCCTTTCTTAAATGTAGTTTTCCTTTCAAAATGTTGATTGTGGCCTACAAAAAAATGTATTTATTTGGGAAACTTTCTTTAGTCAGCAGGATCATTGGGGTTCTTAGCATTCTTCAGTTTCCTTTCCCTCTCATATCTCATATCTAAATCTTTAGTATTTTCATTAGTAGTCAAAAAATTAAATGCACCCTAGAAGTAGTCTCTCATCTTATCTACTCTCATTTATTTCTTCCAAAGAGTATTCAGTGCCTAGAGAGAAAAATTAGTTTGGATTCATAGTTTGAGTTACACTTATCCTTGGAATTCTTATGATAATAGCAATTCTTTTCTGCTCTTCACCTGTTCACTTCTTTTTAGTTTTTTTCTTGAGATTTTGTAAACATCTGTAGTAGAAGAGTTTTTAAGAAAATAGGTAAAAAATGGTGAAATAGGAAAAGATGATTTTACTCTAGGTAAGCTGTCTTTTATCAAAAGTAACTGGTTTATTTCTGAGTTCATTTTAGGTCCACATCTTATTACTCAGTATTATTTAAAATTTTTATTTCTACACATCTCAGTTTTGGTACACATGAAATCACTGGGAACAGGAAAGTATTTGCTAAGGAAACCTGGCAAGAAATGAAAAACAACAATATTGTTTTGTTTTGGGGGCAGCCTGATGGTGTTCAGGGTTACTAGCTCTGCACTCAGGAATTACTTAACTTGTGAGTGCACTGGGAAGTGGGAAGAGAATGCAACGAAGGGATGAACTTAGATCGACACATACCAATAGAACCGACTGTTCTATTGCTCAGACCCAAAGAAAATATTTTAGCACATTTCTCAGTTATTAAGATTTTTAAAGTCAAGTTGTGAGAGAAATACATTTTATAGATAACATACTGTGAAGTTGAGAACATTTTGAAGATTTTATCTGTATTAATTTTGTTTACTTAAATAAGATAACTAATGTATCAGAATTTATTATGAAAAGTGAGAATAAAAAGTGAATATCTAGGGATTTTTAGTAACTGGATCTTTGAGTTTATTACTTTCTAGCTGCTTTTTTGCTTTCGTTTTAACTTTTGCTTAAGGATTACGTACTTCTGGCTGTGTACTTGAGAATCATTCCTGGAGGAACTGGAGACCTGGCATGCTGGGATTTGAACCCAAGTCTGCCTCGTGAAAAGGCAGGGACTTTATCTATTGTACTATTTCTCTAGTCCCAGAATTTATTCTTTAATGCCTTACCAAGCTCCTTTACACATTGAGTCTTCTTTCTTTCTTTCTTTCTTTCTTTCTTTCTTTCTTTCTTTCTTTCTTTCTTTCTTTCTTTCTTTCTTTCTTTCTTTCTTTCTTTCTTTCTTTCTTTCTTTCTTTCTTTCTTTCTTTCTCTCTCTCTCTCTCTCTCTCTCTCTCTCTCTCTCTCTCTCTCTCTCCCTCCCTCCCTCCCTCCCTCCCTCCCTCCCTCCCTCCCTCCCTCCCTCCCTCTTTCCTTCCTTTCCTTTCCTTTCCTTTCTTTCCTTTCTTTCCTTTCTTTCTTTCTTTCCTTTCTTTCCTTTTCTTTCTTTTCCTTCCTTCCTCCCTCCTTCCCTCCCTCCCCTCCCTCCCTCCCTCCCTCCCTCCCTCCCTCCTTCCTTCCTTCCTTCCAATAGCTCCTGGATGGCATGGGGGACCATATGGGACACCGGGATTCGAACCAATCACCTTAGGCCTTGATCAGCTGCTTGCAAGGCAAATGCCGCTGTGGTATCTCTGGGCCCCACATTGAGTCTTAAAATTGTAACTTTATGTATGTATCAGCTTCTTTCATATAACATTCTTTTGAGATTATATTTGTGTGTATCAAGGGTCATGGATGTGGCTCAGTGATAGAATGCATGCCTTAACAAATATAAAGCCCTGAGTTTGATACCTGGCACTATATGTTCCTGAGCATGACTGGATGTGACTCTAGTGGTTCCCAGGTATTGTCCAGAGAGGCCACCATGATAGAAAAAGGAAGGAGAGAGGGGAAGCAAGGAGGGATAGAAGGAACGAAGGTTGGTTCAGAGAGGCATCACAATAGTAGGAATAAATAAATAAGTCAAAAGAAAATATTGTGTGTATTGGTTGTTTTTTTTAATAAGCTATGCTGAGTAATGCTCCATTGTCCAGACACCAGTTTGTTTGTTCATTTGGCAGTTGTTGGGTTTTAGATCGTTTCTTGTTTGTGATTTTAACTGAATTTTCTAAGAGCTGAATGGTAGCACTGTCTGCGGTAAGGCATTTGCTTTGTACTTAACCAAGTTTGATTCTTGGCATCCCATATGGTGCCTAAGCCTGCTAAGAGTTAGACCTGAGCACAGAGCCCACTGTTAATCCTGAGCACCACCAGATATGGCCACAAAATCAAAAAATAAAATAAAACTTCTAGTGATACATATATAAATATTTAGCATGTTTTTATTTCTAAATGTTTTCCCTTTTTTGGGGGGGGAAGGAGTGGGCACACATTGAGATACTTAGGGGATCATGCATAGGTGATTTGAGTTTTATTGCTTCCAAATGCAAAGTATGCACTCTAACTCTTGGAACATTCCCCCCATCCTCATTTTTTTTTCTTTTTCTTTTGGCTTTTGAGCCACACTTGGGAATACTCAGGGTACCTGAGTATTACTCTGAACTCAGGGATTATTTCCAGAGGGTCCTAGAGACTATCTTGGATCATAGAACTTGAACCTGGGCTGACTGCTTGTGAGACAAGTGCCTTACCCACTGTACTATTGCTTCCCGCTGTCTCCATTAAACGTGTAAGAATCCCCAAATAGTTTTCCAAAATGACTATCCCTTTTTGAGTTTCCACCGTGAATCTATAAAATTGTCAGTAGTTTCCTGTCTTTTGATAGGTCATTTTATTTTTAGCCTCATCTATTTCTCTTGCTATTTTAGACATTAACATGAATTTAGTAACTTTTGCAGTCTGTAGGTTAAAAGGTTAGCATGTTAATTCAAGTTGTAATCTAAGTGTCACTACTTGAGATTCTGGGGAGATTCTACTTGCAAGCTCATTTAGATTGTTGGCAGAATTCAGTTTTACTGATTTAGTTTTTCCTTGCCTATTATCAGCTAAAGGTCACTCTTCTGGTTGCTTGTATTGAATTGACACAGGGCTTCTCTGTCTTCCTTGTGTTTTCTTTTACTTTTCATGCTTTCAATCTGACTTTATCCATTTGGTTTTCAAAGATTTAGCATTAAAACTCACCTGAATAATCTTATACTAAGGGTCACTAATTTGAAACATGAATTATATGTACACAATTCTTTCATAGTAGTAACTAAATATTTGAATTCCTGAGATTGATGTTTGTGTATCAGGGGCTGGAAATTCCTGAGAAACATTAGAATTCCTCCCTCATTTACATAATCTATTGATGTATATTTTCAGCAATACATTGTTCATCAGTTCCTTGCACTTAACAAATTTTCCTCAGTTGATGTTGAAACGATTGAGAATTGTACTTGATTATAATTTGCACATTTGGTTTGGTGCTTGCTGGAATCTGCATGTTTCTTAAGTCAGATTTCTTGCATAGGTCACACTCTTTGGTTGTGGATGGTTTTGTGCACACTCTCTTTGTATTGATTACTGGGGAAGGGGTCACATTTTATGTGTGTGTGATGCTCATGCATGCTCATCGGGGAATCACACCTGGCTGTAGTGCAGCTGGAAATGACTTGGCATGAGAGATAAGAGGCAATAGGGCTTACTAGGCTTGTGCTTGGCTCAGATGAGCATCATCAGGGATTGAATTTGAGGTTTCACATGTATAAGATATGCACTGCACCACTGAACTAACCAACTCCCAGTCCCTTGTTTTAGTTAGTAGTACAAGTATAGATATATTTCATTGTAATTTTAATTTATTTCTTTAATGTCTAAATGATGTTAAACATCTTTTTCTGTGTTTATATGTATGTATCTTTGTTTTAAAATGTGTATGTTTCCTTATATTCACAATCATGTCATCTGTGAATAAAGGCAGTTTAACTTCCTCTTTCTAATCTGTATGCCTTTCCTCTTCCCACTTTTTGCACTGGTGCAGATATCTTTATCTTGATCTTGGAGAAAGCAGGCTTTCCTTCTTCTGCCATAATTAACTTTGATGTTAGCTGTAGATTTGCCTTTTTTGTAGATAATCTATGGCTTGAGGATAAGCTTAGTTTTATCATGACTGGATATTGTAATTTGTCCAAGGCTATTATTATAACGCTGAGATGATCATGAGTTTTGTTTTCTTTTATGTAGTGTAGTATATCAATCAGTTTTGAAAAATAATATGTCTTGCATTGTTGGAACAATCCTCAAATAATCACTATATTTCTTCAATTATTTTTCTGGCTTCAATTAGCTCAAGTAGTGTAAAGGAATTTTGCATACATAGTCATGAAGAAATACTTATTTACATGTTTTCTTTTTTATGTCACTAATTTTGTTACAGTAATGCATCTGGTCATATACTATTAGCTAAGAACTCTTCCTCCTGTTTTCTGAAAGGATTGTGTGGTGGGGTTGGTAAGGTTTTAGAGTGCCGTATCATGACAGACAGACCAGGTAAATTTGAATGATGTGTACAGTTCCCCCTGGTCCCTTTTCTTTGTGTTGTTGCTTTATTAAGCTTGGGCTTTGGACCAGTCCATAGTTTATCTAAAACAGTACTTTTTATTTATTTATTTTTGGGCCACACCTGGTGGTGCTCAGGGATTATTCCCGGCTCTGCACTCAGAAACCACTCTGGCAGGCTCGGGGACCATGTGGGATGCTGGGAATTGAACCTGGGTCCTGGGCCTGTTGCATGCAAGGCAAATGCCCTACCACAGTGCTATTTCTCTGGCCTGTTTTTTTTTTTTTAAAGACTAAAGTACATTATATAGGATGTAGGTGTTTATCATTGAAAATAGACATATTCCAATTTAGTCCTATGCTAAGTTCCTCTCCATTTGGATAGTTCCTTCTTTCTCTCCTACTTTCCAAAAAAACCTTTTCTCACCTCTGAAAAAGAAAAATACTATTTTTAATCATGACTTAGCCCATTTATGCAGTCTTTCCGTCTTTCCTTCTAGTAGCCACTAGTTAGTTTATACAAATGTTCATTTTATTTAGCTTATCTGTTTTCTCTATGTTATCACTTGGCACAATAACTTTGAGGTCATTATTTCTCAACTGGAGACCAGGTGGTCCTCAGTGGGCTCCCAAGATATTCTAGGAGGATCACACCTCTAGATTGACCTGTGCTTTACTTTCATAGATGAAAGTAGATGAAGCATGGCATGAGACTAGGAGTATAATCCCTAGGGCAGAAAGTCTTCAGGAAGGAAACAAGATTGGAAGGGGGCCATAGAAAAAGATTGAGAAAGAAACACTGCTCTAAGTCATTTTCCTGTAAATATTTTTATTTCCTTTTTATGCAGGTATACATGGTAATGAGTTCTTGTTTATTCTTTACACTTTACAGTCTTAGATGACAGAAGAAACTTTAGCATTCTCAACTCTACCCCCCAAAAATTGACCTAGCAAGACAAATTAGTGCATTGACTGTCTCCAGTGTATTTAGTAACATTCAGTATGAAACATATTTAAGGTTTAAAAGATTTAAAATAAATTTGTTTCCTGAGTCTTGAGTGGCAAAGCCACAACCCAGATTTTTTATTTAATAGCCCTAATTTGTATTGTGTAGTTTAAATTTATAAATATAGATATTAGTTTGTGGCTAATTTACCTGTATTTGTGACTTAAAATGTTCACTAATTTATTGTTGTCTTTTTTTTTACCAGGGAAATGAGGCAAGTTATCCTTTGGAAATGTGCTCGCACTGTAAGTCAAATACTTTTATTACCAAGAATTTATATATGTGTGTGTGTTTGTATTTATCTATGGATTTGTAGGGCCTACTAGCTCTTTGCTACTTGAAGTAGTGAATTTGTCTTATAGTCAGTTCAAATGTTGACACCAATGCTTCAATTTGTGTTAAACCACATTCAAGTGTGATCCATCAATGATACATGCCAGGCTCTACATATAGAGAAAAGAGAGAAAAATTTTAATAGGTCTCTTTATTACCAAGTTATCTTACCATGTTGTCATTAATAAAATTATTAAAATTAATAACTTCTGTCTTAATGGCTTTAAACCATTAGTTTTTTAGGCTTGCAAAGTTTCAAGTAAACAGTGAATTTACATTATGGTTACATAAAGTGCCTTTTGAAGGCATGACTTTGGTGGACAAAGTAACTTCTTGCAGAAGATTTACTTAGAATAAAGAGTCCAGAAGTGTGGACTGACTGCTTATTTTGATCTGTACTATTAAAAAAAGAAGGTGAAGGGATGGGGCAATTAAATAAATCACTTATAATTAAAAAATTATTTGTGTGGAAGCGGTGACTGGGAGAAAGTTCCTTAGAATTACAATGGAGTCTTCTGGAATTTTTCGGTATTATCTTGAGGCTTCAGAACTCCCAGGTCATCCTGAACCTTCCTTGTTTCTATTCTTGTTTGATGATGCTTGCTGGGTTTGCCATGCTATGTAATTGAGGTGCTTCTTCCTTAATATTTATTGTTTCTTCCCCAAAATATTTGATTATTTTCACCAATATTTTTATTATTTGGATATTTTCTGTTACTGTTCATTCTTTCAGATTCCCCAGAATTCACTTTTGGGGAGTACCCTTTTTATGTATTTTATGGTTTTTTGTTTGTTTGTTTGTTTTTGGGTCACACCCAGCATCGCTCAGGGGTTACTCCTGGCTCTATGCTCAGAAATCACTCCTGGCAGGCTCAGGGGACCATATGGGATACCGGAATTTGAACCAATGACCTGCATGCAAGGCAAACGCCTTACCTCCATGCTATCTCTCTGGCCCCGTATTTTATGGTTTTTATGACAGTTATCATAAATTGAAATGACCTGTTCATTGATTTATTATCCTTCATCTAAGCTTCTACCTGTTTTTGCTTTTGTTTTGTTTTGTTTGGGGGCCATACCTGCTATGCTTAGGAGTTATTCCTGTCTCTATACTCAATCAAGGCCCTCGTTATTCTGTTATTGCTCTGACCCCATAAATGTCTACCATTTAACCTTTTTTTTTTTAATATAAAGTAGTAACTTTATGACTAAAAGTACATTGTGATCAAGTACTTAGTACTGCCATCTCAACTACTTTTTAAATTATGTTACTATGCATTATACATTGTTCCTTTAGGAATTCTTACATAATTATTATATGTAGGTATATTTTTCTATCTTAAACATACAGGTAAACTATTTCCAGAATATTGTGAGAATTGAGTAAAACAAAGCCTAATTATGTCTCCATCATTCAGGTATTTTTAACAGCTACCTGACAGTATTTGTTACTGTTCACACATAGTGGATATTTCTGTGTTACGTGTTAAATAGTTGAAACAAATGTTTTCAACTATTCAACACATCCATTAAATCTAAATGGTATTTTCCTAAGATCTCCTAGAGAAAAAGTTTGCTGAACCTTGTTTAAATTTTTTTAATTTGTTGGGGCTAGAGACATTGAGATAATGTAACATTAGGTACCTAGCTGAGTTTGATCCATATGTTCATCTTAAGTACTGCCAGGACTATTCCTTGAGTGGAGAGCTGGAGTAACACCTGAGCATTGCTGGTGTGGCATCCAAATAATAAAGCAACAATTTTTTTTCCTGATTTTGAAGATTTCTTTCACTTTCAGTGTCACTGAATTACTATAAAATAATATTTACAGACTTTGACCCTGGATATTATCCAGTTTCTGGGCTACACCCAAAAGTGCTCAGAAGTTCCTCCTGGCTCCTGGTTAGGGATCGCTCATGGTGACATTCCGTTGACCATATGATATGCAGTCAAATCCAGATCAGCCGTTTGCAAGGCAAGTTCTCTACCCATGGTTTTGTCACTTTAGCCCTGATCCTAGGTTCTTAAACTGTAGGTTGCAACCCCAGGTGGGAAGAGTATAAACTACAGATTACTGATTCATGACTCTCCTTTTAAATCTGGGAATTATTTACTTGGCACCTGATAAATTCCAGGATGACAAAAAACTCATTTTAAAAAATAAATGTGGTGTGGGACTAGAATGAGGTTCAGAGGGTAGAGCCTGTGCATATGACCTGCCCCACATAGTCCCCAAAGTATTGGCAGGTGCAGCCCTGAAGATCCTGAGCACTGCTGGGAGTATTTCTTACACTAACATATTTAAATAAAAACATGCATATATTTGTAATAACTTTTAAATGTTTTTAAAACAGTCCTTTTCAGCTTTATCCATAGAATTAGGTAAGTGGTCATTCTTAGAATTTCATTTATAATGAAACTGTTAAAACTTCAAAACAATAATGAGGTACCATCTCATGTCACAGAGACTGGCATATATCACAAATAAACAAGAACAATTAGTGCTGGGGAGAAAGGATCTCTCATTCACTGCTGGTTGGAATGCTGTCCAGTCCAACCTTTATGGAAAACAATATGGAGATTCCTCAAAAAACTGGAAATTGAGCTCCCATATGATCCAGCTACACCATTCCTAGGGATATACCCTAGGAACACAAAAACACAATACAAAAATGCCTTTTGCACAGCAATATTCATTGCAGCGCTATTTTTCAGTAGCCAGAATCTGGAAACAACCCAGATGCCCGACAACATATTAGTGGCTAAAGAAACTATGGTACATATACACAATGGAATAATACTATGCCGCCATCAGGAGAGATGAAGTCATGAAATTTTCCTATACGTGATGGACATAGAAACTATTATGCTAAATGAAATAAGTCAGAGGGAGAAAGATAATCTCTCTCATCTTTGGTATTTAAGTAAAATAAAAGACATTATTGTAATGATACCCAGAGACAGTAGAGTTAAGGAATGGAAGAGCCAGCCCATAATATAAAGCTTACCACAAATAGTTGTGAGTGCAGTTAGAGAAATAACTACACTAACATCATCATTACAATGGTAATGAGGGAGAGAAATAGAATGCCTATCTTGAATACAGGCAAGAAATTTGGGGTACTGGTCGTGGGAAGATTGCACTGGTAAAAGGGACCGGTGTTCTTTTTCTATAACTGAAACTCAACTACAAATATGTTTGTAATCATGGTGCTTAAATAAAGATAGTATATAAAAAAATAAAATGAAACTTGTCACTATTTGTACTTGTTAGTGGTTGACCAAGTATGAATTGTTATTTAGAATATGATTTTTCTAATTAACTTTTTAATGAATTATAATTATTTTAATACTATTTTATACATATCTTGATGAATTTCTATCAAATGAAGTTGCTGGCATTGAAACTATTAATGTTCTATGCACACATTATAAGTAAAAAATATTTTGCTTGTTTATAAATTCTCTTGATCATAGGAAGACATTTTTGTTATCTCTAAGCAGTTTTAACATACAAGAATGTTAAAACCAACACTCCTATTTCTTCGAGACCTAGTTCAATTTTACCATTCTATAATCATCCCCAACCGTTTGTGGTCCTCTAATCTCAGGTAATTTAGTATTTAAATTGTACCACTTTAACAAAGGCACTAAAACTCTAAATTATATGTTGTTAAGTACTGATTTTGGCTTTGTAATAAATGAGTTAGCACCTACAACTTGCATATACAGTCTGGGTGCTGGGATAAAGAGAAAATGCTTAAGTACACGCCAGTGTTCACTTTTTATCAAGTTAAGTTATTCTAGACTGTTGTAACTTTTGTTTTTCTATTTGCTAAATTTGTGGACTGGGAAACCTATAATCTGTTGGGAGGATTTGGTCAAAGTTGAGACCTTGAAAGTTGGTAAGATAGATCTCACTCTTCTCTCTGTATATCATCCCTCCCTCATCCTGCTCACCCCTTTTCCTCTACCTCACCACTGACTTCCTACTCACCTCACCACTGACTTCCTACTCACCCGTTCTTTTCTCTACCTCACCCTATTTCACCCCCCCCCCCAAATGAGGAAAAAAAAAGACAAAAAAGAAAGTTGGTAAGATAGATAACTTCGAGAATTTAAATGAGTGTAGCTGTATTTATATATTGTTTAAGCAGAGGAGGAGATTTTGAGATACTGTTGGTTCAGCAGAGTCTGAGCAGACTATTAGATTTAGGTAATTGTTGCTATTGATGAAACAAGCAAGTATGATTATGAATAGTTCTGACAAAATTCTTAAATATGCTGCCTATTTTCTAGATTGAATATAGATGAAAGACTAGTCTTTTGTCTAAAAATTATTTCTCTTTTTTTTCTTTCCTTAGAGCTTAACCCAGGAAAAAGTTGGCAGATTCTAAAGGAATAATGACCTATCTTGTAAAAACCCTGAAGACCTCTTAGCCATTAGGATACCGTTCTAATTTTAAATAAACAGTTTCGCAGAAGCAATTTCTTCCTGGTTTGATTATGAGATTTTTACTTTGTGCTGTTAGTTTTTTCAAATTGTTTAAGAGAGGCTTACATACATGTGTATGTTTTTCTTTTTTTTATTTAAACAACTTTATTACATACATGATTGTGTTTGGGTTTCAGTCATGTAAAGAACACCACCCATCACCAGTGCAACATTCCCATCACCAATGTCCCAAATCTCCCTCCTCCCCACCCAACCCCGCCTGTACTCTAGACAGGCTTTCTATTTCCCTCTTACATTTTCATTATTAGGATAGTTCAAAACGTAGTTATTTCTCTAACTAAACTCATCCCTTTTGTGGTGAGCTTCCTGAGGTGAGCTGTAACTTCCAGCTCTTTTCTCTTTTGTGTCTGAAAGTTATTATTGCAAGAATGTCTTTCATTTTTCTTAAAACCCATAGATGAGTGAGGCCATTCTGCATCTTTCTTTCTCTCTCTGACTTATTTCACTCAGCATAATAGATTCCATGTACATCCATGTATAGGAAAATTTCACTGAGTGGGAGAAACTATTCACCCAATACCCATCAGACAAGGGGCTAATCTCCAAAATATACAAGGCACTGACAGAAATTTACAAGAAAAAAACATCTAATCCCATCAAAAAATGGGGAGAAGAAATGGACAGACACTTTGACAAAGAAGAAATGTGTATGTTTTTCTAATTAAACTACAGTTTCTTTTATTTGAAAACAAAATCATTCTGACAAGAATTATTTTGCAATCAATTTTTCATCTAAAATTACTATTTCACTGATAAGTAAACTACAAAATATAAAGTAATATGTCCAAATTAAAACAAAGATAGGTCCAGGACACTTGCCTTGCATATTGCTAACCTGGTTTCTATTCCTCCCACACACATGGTACCCCAAACCCTACCAGAAGTGTTCCCTAAACACAGCCAGGAGAAAACCTTGAGCACGTCTAGGTGTACTCCCAAAACAAAACCAAAAAATGTGAAGTACTGTTTTCTTTATCAAAATACTATATAAGTTTGATATTGTAGAAGCTTTTATAGACTTAACAGTTTCAACAGTATGGATGAATTTCATAACATGCATTAATTTATCTAACAGAGATATGAATAGACGAGGGAAAATATGCAAGAAAAGGAGAATTGGAGAATATGTATGGAAATAAGTAGCAACTTTCTGAAGTATCAAGAGATGCTTTAGAAAAAAGTGAAGCAAAAATTATTAGTGAAATATAGAAAGTATTTTCCCTGGTTTGTAAAAATTCATCCTTTTAAATTAAAGATTAAGCACATGCTGAAGAGCCTTAGAAAGGTGAAATAAAAAAATTATAGTTTGTCCTCTTTTGTAATGATAAAATTTCAAAAATAAAAAAATCCAGAAAGTTGAAAACTGGAGAAAATGTTGCCTTAAAAGAAGAGAAGTTGGGCTGGAGCAACATTACAATGGGTAGAACACTTAGCTTGCATAATTGCCAGGATTTGATCCCAGCACCACTATGGCACCCAAACAAAATCTCAGGGTATGCACCACCACCCCTAAAGAGCATAACTGTTTACTGATAGTAGCAGTAAAAAGTAATGGGAATTCAGGGGCTGGAGTGACAGTACAGCATCAGGGCATTTGCCTTGCACGAGGCCAACACAGGAGAGACACTGGTTCGAATCCCGGCATCCTATATGGTCCCTTAAGCCTGCCAGGGGCAATTTCTGAACGCAGAGCCAGGAGTAAATCCCTGAGCGCTGCCGGGACCAAAAACTAAAGGAAAAAAAAAAAAAAGAAAGTAATTGGAATTCAGTCAAAGTTTTAGATTGCTAAGTCCAGAATTTGGTACTAGTCAAAAAATTACTGAGGTATGAATGAGACTAGTGATGTTTCTAGAAAAAATAGAACTTGGGAGGTTTGCCTTAATTTTTTTCATTATATACATTGAAAAATGATGTAAATATTTAATAGATGGAAAAGTAAGATACATTAATGAAAAGTGGAAATCCCAGGATAACAACTGTGCCTTGAACCAAATATGCTTTGAACCAAATAATTGGCGGGGTGGGGTGGGGTGGGGTGGATAGGGTTGGGTCATACCTGGCGGTGCTCAGGGGTTATTGCTGGCTCTCTGCTCAGAAATTGCTTCTGACAAGCTCAGGCACCTTGTGAGATGCTGGAGATCAAACCTGGGTTTGTCCTGAGTCTGCAGCATGTAAGGCAAGTGCCCTACCGCTGTGCAATTACTTCAGCCTCTGAACCTATTAAAATTAAAAAAAAAACACAAAAAACCAAGAATGTCTTAAGTGTACTTAAGAAGAAAGTAAGAACTGCTCATTGAATAGTTTATTGTAATTTTTTAAAGTAAAATGCCAAATCAGCAGGGGTGGTGGTGAGGCAAAGACTGGAGACACAGTATGACCTTTGCAGTGACAAAACCAGATTGATCTCTGGAACAGCCATAAATAAATTGAATAATTAGTGCTTGCAAGCGAAAGACTCTTGAATATGCATTTTGTTGAAAATGCCTTTCTTTCTCCAGAGTTGATGATGGGAGTGTTATAGAGCTAAAGAAAAACTTACCTACTATGTTCCAATGTAATATAACATAAGAACAGATAAATTGCTAACATTTGGAGTGTGACATAGGGGATGGGACTGAATTTGTCTTAAAACGCTGAAACGCTTTGAGAGTAAAGTGTTTTGATAAGGTATATTTCTGATTTATATAGTCTAGACTTAGACTCAAGTGGCTGAAAAGATAGTATAAGAGTTAATTAAGGTATTCACATTGCACTCAGACCACCCGATTTGATTCCTGACACTCTGGTTCCCCAAGTCCCACCAGGAGTGATCCCTGAGCACAGAGCCAGGAATAAGCCCTGAGCATAACCCCCAAGATCCCAGCAAATAAATAAAATAAGAATGACTTTCAGACAGAGCTAATGGTAGCAGTTAGAAATCTAGAAGGTTTTTTTTTTTTTTTTTGGATGTTTCAAATAGGTTTTTCATTTATTGCCTTACAGGAGAAGTATAAAAACAGAGAAGTATAACCACATTGTGAATATACCAGTTTCAGGAAACCAGTTATACGCAAATTGGTGAACATCTTAGAAATATATGGTATTGACTTTGCATATCCCAAAACATGGATGTACTTTTTGGTGGGGGAGCTGTTTCAGTGCCAATGATTGAGCTCAGAGCTGACCTCCTACTTGCAGTTGCTTGAATGCATTCCTGCTGTTAATTTTTCTCCACACTTTGTTTAGAAATGCAGGTTGTGGGGCCGGAGAGAGAGCATGTATGTAGGTAAGGCATTTGCCTTGCCTGCAGAAGGTCGGTGGTTCGAATCCCGGCATCCTGTATGGCTCCCCGAGCCTGCCAGAGGCGATTTCTGAGCAGAGCCAGGAGTAACCCCTAAGCACTGCCGGTGTGACCCAAAAACAAACAAACAAAAAAAAAAGCAGATTGAGGAATAGCAATGTTTACCTCCCCCCCCCCCAAATTAGAAAATTAGAAAAAAGCATTCAAGAAGTTACTGTCACTCACCTTTCCCTCCAGGCTTTAGAGCTTTGAAACTGGATCTGTTTCCTCATCTTGAGTTTTTCATCACTTCCAAGTGTACTGCTTTTTTGACACATTTTCTTCTGAAACAGTGAGCTCTAAGAATATATTTTTAGAATCCTTAAGTCTATAGCTTTTGTGGCATCTTTGGAGAATATTCTTTTGAGTCTGGTGCTTTGGATTATTTTTTATAATATCTTTATATAAGATCGGAGGAAATAAGTGAATTTTACGTTTTTGGTTTTTGTGCTGAACCACTGCTCAAGGGCAATTCCAAGCAGCACTTAGATCAAAACTGGGCCTTTTGCATGCAAAGATAGCCTATAGAGATATGTGATCCCTATATTCACATTTTGAAAAAAATAAAGAAAACACAGTTGCTATGATCAGTGACAGACCATAGGTCCTATTGTTAAAAAGATGAGTATCACAGGGTTTTATTATGCAAATAGTACTCTTTAGGTAAATTGGGGAAACTTCTCAAAAATATATAAAATTCATACTGAAAAGTATAGAAAAGCTATGGGTTTAGTTTTACTGTTGTTGCTGTTTTCTTTGTGTAATGGTGGGAGTAGCTTCTAAAGGTACTCAGAATTCTAGGATTTCCACAAGCAATTATCAAACAAGTACCCTACCCACTTCCCACTGTACTTTGTGTATGTGTGTGGACTCTGAGAGCCCCATAGGTAAATTTCAGCAAATGTGTTCTCTCTCCTTCTCTCCCTCCTGATAATCCTTGAGCTGCTAGCATGCTACCTTTGAGCTATATCCCTGGCCATCTAGCAGCATTAAAGGTAAAAAAGCTCAATTCATAATCCAGACTCCATTAAAAAAAATGAAATTGGTGTCATACCGAAGACAGAGCCACTCCAGACCTATTTGCACTGTGAATATATTTGCAAGTCAAATGTTGCAATATGTAAAAAGGATAATAAAAGAAGAATAAATGGTCCCATGAGATAGGTTAATGGGCTGGAACACATATTTCATAAGCAGGAAGTTGGAGGTCAGTCTCTTAGCACCACCTGATCCCCCCAAGTGTTGTTGCAAGTACTCCCCAGGCACTCAGTCAGTAATAGCGTTTGAGCACCCCCAAACAAACAAAAGCAAGTGGTGTTTATACCAGGAGTATGATTTTTAACTTAAAAATCAATTAATGTGGGCCGGAGATAGTTGATTAGACTTGATGAATTCTTTGTGTAGAGGAAATTCAAGCTTGATCCCTGCCACAATATGGTACAGTCCCTTGAGCAATACTTTGTGTGACCCAACCCTTCCCCACACCAGGAAAAAAAAATCAATTGCAGCTCATTATATGAGTTACTGAATAAGAGAGGGGAAGAAAACAATCCCATACCTGCACATTTCATTCCACTGAGACATTTTTCCAATAGCTCACTTTGTTTCTTGGTCACATTTGCTTAATGTGTATACTTAAAAAAAAAAAGAATGCTATTGCACTCTTAATAGATTACAGTGTAGTATAAATATTACCTTAAAACTGGGAATTCAGCAAGTTCATATAAATTGTTTTATTGCAGAATTTGATTGTGGTAGTCTTTAGCAAATATAATAGGAGAGGAGCCCCTCAACCTAAGAAAGGCATGTAGAGAAGCCCTACAGCCATACTAATACTTATTTGTGAGCCCTTCTGCTTCCATAATAGTGAAAAATCTAATGTTTTCCCTAAGATCGGAACAAAAGCAAAGTTAAATTTGAAGTGATAGCCAGTAAAAGAAATGAAATACGTTCAGATTAAAAAAGGGAATAAATTATTTTTCATCTCAGATGACATAATTGCGTACAAAACAGATTCTAAATTTTAAGAATGGAACTGAAGCGATGGCACAGCAGTATGGTGTTTGCCTTGCACACAGCTAACCTAGAATGAACCGAGGTTTGATCCCCCGGCATCCCATATGGTCCCCAAAGCCAGGAGCGATTTCTGAGCACATAGCCCGGGGCCCCTGAGCGTCACCAAGTGTAGCCCAAAAAGCCCCCCTCCCTAAAAAAAAAGAATGTTTTTGGTTTGGGGTCACACTTAGTGCTCAGGGATTTCTTTACTCAGGGATCACTCCTGGCCATGCTTAGCTTCGTGCAAGGCAAACTCCCTTTCTACTGTACTATTGCTCCAATCCAGTTATTAGAATTCTAAGTAGAATTAAAATTAGCAAGTTAAATTATAGCATATAAAAGTAATATGCAAAAATCTATATTAAATATAGTTGAATTTTAGTATACTGAAATGACTTTTAGGTTTAAATATGATCAAATATACATAAAATCTGTTGTTCAGGGTGGCATAAAGAATCCTGAATGCAGATTGCAAATTAGAAGACTTGTTACTTGTTAAGGTTCCAGTTTTACTTAGAATGCTATGGAGATTCAAATTCTCAGTAGATTTTTTGTTCTTAAAAAATATATTACCGGGGGCCGGGCGGTGGCGCTAGAGGTAAGGTGCCTGCCTTTCCTGCGCTAGCCTTGGACGGACCGCAGTTCGATCCCCTGGTGTCCCATATGGTCCCCCAAGCCAGGAGCAACTTCTGAGCGCATAGCCAGGAGTAACCCCTGAGCGTTACCGGGTGTGGCCCAAAAACAAAAACAAAAACAAAACAAAACAAAACAAAATATTACCAAAGTACTTTTTACCAAAGTAGTTACAAATTTCAGTTGGAAATGGGTAGACTTAAAGAAGCCAGGCTGATTTTACAGTGAACAGTATTTCCTTCTTTTCTCTCCCTTCTTTTTCTCCCTCCATCCTTTTCTCCCTTTATCTAAACTATCTCTACTATCTCTTTCCTTCTTCCCTTACCCTTCTCCCTCATTATAGGGCCATACCTGCCGGTACTAGGGTTAGGAGAGCTATTCCCAGTGATGCTTGGGGATAGAGCATGCTTTATTGGGCAGTTGAACCCAGGGCCTGCACATGTGACAAATACTCTAAGAACTTGAGCTCATATCCATGGCCCCTATGTTTCCTTATTTTAAGGATTGTGGTATGGCATGTGATAGTTAAATCAATCAATAGGAAACAATGTGGGATATAAACATACATGACAGATGATTAATTTTTTTAAGAATTTGTTTATTTTTTAATAATATCTTTATTTAAAGATGATCAATTTTTGATGTAGGTAGCAAAGATATTAGTGTAAAGGGAGCCTCTTAACAAATTGATTATTTCTCTTTGAAATAAAAATTAACCTCTGTTCTTTTATACAAAAAATAATGTAGATCACAAAGATATACGTAAAAACTAAAACTATGGATCTTCTATAGGCAAACATAAGAGAACATTCATAATCAATACAAGCAAAGATTCTTTGTACACATAAAATAAGAAAAATAAATTTCATTAAAATGGGAAGTTTTGCTCTAGGAAAAGGCTTCTTACAGTCTGGGAGCAAAACTACAACTGACAGAGGATTTGGATTAATGAGTATACATCGAAAAAAATCTCAGTTCTTTTAAGAAACCCAACTTTAAAAGATTTAAACAGTCACTTCACAAATTGATATATGAATTACCAATGATTACCTGAAAAAATTATCAAGATTATTAGTCCTCAGAGAGAGATTAATTATAATTATATGCTAGTATCTACTAGAATGATAAACTTGAAAAGACTAATAATACCATGTTGGCAAGGCTGAGCTACTGGAATTCTGATGTATGTATTATTGGGGATGTCCAGCTGACAACTTGAACATTTTTTTGCAATTTCTAAAAGTTAAACATATACTTACTGACCAGTAATTTCAGAAAAACATTTACCAAAAAAATTAAAAAAGATTTATGCAGGCCCCAGAGCAATATTGTACCAATACAGAGGTTAAAGCATTTGCCTTGTATTTAGCTAACCCTTTGCTCAATCCCCAGAACTGCACATGGTTTCATAGGCACCATCAGGACAGGAGTAATCTCCAAGCTGGTAGTAAGCCCTGACAATGCCAGTTATGGCTCCACCCTCTGCCCCAAAATGAAGATTCATGTGTGAATATACTTAGCTTTATTCTAAAAAAGAAAACAGGAAACAGGATCAAGTTGCAGTTTATATCTACAATGGAATATGTATATTATTTAGATACTATTAAGATATGTGTGTCATCCTTGCCAGGGCCATGCAATCTTCTCTATATCGTTCCAATTTTAGTATGTGTGCTGCTGAAGCGAGCACAGAAACTATTAAGATATGAAACAATTCGGTTAATGTAAAAGACTTAAAAAGGAAGAGGACACAAGAATACATACCATATCATCCATTTATTATATGTTAGGCAGAATTTAGGAGAGAGCATGGTTGTCTGAGTAAATACAGATGTGTGATTGGCTGCCGAATACACAACTGACCATTTGAGAACAGAAACATCCTTTTTTATTGATGTTTACTTTGATGTGTATATTTTCAAAATCTCTGAAACTAATAATGCTGCATTCCATAATACCAATTTTTTTCTTAAAAGTTGTTTGAAATTTTTAGCTTTCTTATTTTGGAGGAGGGAGTCCCAAGCAGTATTCTGAGTGATATTCTGTAATAGTTAGTTTATGGTCTTGAAGATTCAAAGATTGATCTGAGGAGGCAGTGCTAACCACTAATGTCACCCCAGTGGGGACTGTTTGATTCTGGGGTTCAGATTAGGGCATCTACATGTAAGGCATGTATTTTCAGCTATACAGTTGCCCTCTAAAGGCTATGTCTTAATACATGGCCCTCATTTTTAATTTCAACTTGTTTAGTTTGCTGTTGTTTGCTTATTTAACAAGTATTTGTTACTTTTCTTTAGAAACAGCAAAGGAAAGCTGCATCAACAACTTTCATGATAATGGTAGTGAGTGATAGAAATACAATGCCTGGTTTGAAGACAAGCGGGGGGGGGGGGGGCGGGGTGGAGGGAGAAGAGGGACTTTGGGGGCATTAGTGGGAAGGTTGCACTGGTAAAGAGGGACATGCTTTTTTTTGGGGGGGAGGGCCACACCCGGCGGTGCTCAGGGGTTACTCCTGGCTGTCTGCTCAGAAATAGCTCCTGGCAGGCTCGGGGGACCATATGGGACACCAGGATTCGAACCAACCACCTTTGGTCCTGGATCGGCTGTTTGCAAGGCAAACGCCGCTGTGCTATCTCTCCGGGCCCAGGACATGCTTTTTTTTAATGACTGAAAACCCAACAACAAACAGGTTTGTAACCATGGTGCTTAAATAAAGATATTGACAAATATATAAAATCTAGGTCTGTATGTGAAAGTTTTTCATTTGTGATAAAAGAACACAAATATATAGGTCTGTGTTCATATTTCCACAATTCATAGTATATTAAGTTCTCTTGTAATATTATCAGGGTTCTCTCTTCTGTTGTCTGTATAATATTAACAATTGAAAAAACAGTAGCCTGTGCAGTATACATTAATATTGAGGGATTTAGAGCTGCTTATGGACATTTTACTATAATTGCCTGCTGCTCCCTCTGGTGGTTTGTATCTTATTTGGAGTGCTATGAAAATAAGCACCCTTTGAGATAAATTTCACAAGACTTTCAAACTGTTAAATGAATTTTTTTGTTTTTGTTTTTGGGTCACATCCGGCGACACTCAGGAACTCAGGTGTTACTCCTGCCTGGCTCTGCGCTAGAAATCACTCCTGGCAGATTGTCCATCCTGGATCTGTTGCTAGCAAGGCAAATGCCCTACCGTCGTGCTACCTCTCCCGCCTCTTATTAACTGAATTTTTATGTTGATAAACTGTTCATTAGCTTCTGATGAAAATATCAAAAGGTGGGAGTCAGAGAGATAGCATGGAGGTAGGGCATTTGTCTTGCATGCAGAAGAACAGTAGTTTGAATCCCTGCGTCCCATATGGTCCCCTGAGCCTGCCAGGAGTGATTTCTGAGCATAGAGCCAGGACTAACCCCTGAGCACTTCTGGGTGGACTCAAAAACAGAAAATATCAAAAGGTGTTGTGCTGTTCATACTTCTAAACATACTTCCATACAAAAGTCATTGAGAAATTCTCTTAGTCTATATATATAATCAGGATGAAGCTGGGACATACTTTGGTGCCACAAATTAAGGTGCTCCAGATGGGTGTTTTTGAAAGGTCACGTGAAATTCAACCTGAGATAGTTTTTAAGGACTAAAACTGGAACAGTTTAACTAACAAATTATAGTACATTAGATTTCAATTAATAAGATAAAAAGTCATGAATCCATGTTGATAGTAATTGAAGACAGAAAGAAATGGGGGAAAGATTTACCCTTCCCTTCCAAGCCCCAGGAACATTTCAGTGGTGAGGGAAAGAAAATCATTTACTAGGGAGATAGAACAGAATATACATTTTACGGACAAGGCCCAATCAGTGGGAGCTAAACTTGGGTGAGAAATAGGATATTTTCATAATTCTAAATTAATCTCAATAATGTTAATCCAAAGTGAAATCAGTCACACTTTGGCCATGTATTGAATTTAACACCACTGAGACATAATGACATCAGAAGTCCTTTGATAGGATATAAGAGAACACTTCTTAATGTTTTTGGTATTCATGCCCTAAATCAACCTGATCATTAGAATATACCAGCAAGGGGCCGGGCGGTGGCGCTAGAGGTAAGGTGTCTGCCTTGCCAGTGCTAGCCTAGGACGGACCGCGGTTCTATCCCCCGGTGTCCCATATGGTCCCCCAAGCCAGGAGCGACCCCTGAGCATCACTGGGTGTGGCCCAAAAAAACCAAAAAAACCAAAAAAAAAAGAATATACCAGCAAGTAGAAATTGGAACAGCTTAAAAAACACTGAATTAAAAGTTTCAAAGTAATTTAAGAATTGTCATTAGTTAGAGGAGACATTTTGAAAGTTGTAAAATGTTCTTACCTCAGTGAAGCATAGTACAGTTGTCATCAAGAAATTCCCATTGGAAAAATATTTTAATTAGTAACTATCATTAATTATCGATAGAAATAACAAGTGCTGCCATTCGAAGGTTTCTTTTTCTTCAGGGTTCTGTCCAAAATCCCATATTTACGATTGTTTCTTAAAAAAAAAAAAAAACAATTTGAAAGTATTTTTCAAGTCAGTAGAATATTAAGTGACTATCAAAAGAATTACCTAAAGTATTAAGAACTTTGTTACTATGCCTTCAATGTTTAAGGAGTCACATAAATTTCATGGCTTTAGATTGCTTTGTGTACTGCCAAGAAATGTTATAATGTACTACAATCTGGGGACTTGAGGGACGAAGTAATTGTACCTGGGTTCTGTTTTATTTTTTTTAATGTTCTTTGTAAGTTCAAATTTTAGGCATCAGTAAGGGGATTTCTTCTGAGAACTCTGTTTATGGTGATTGTCCTTCCACTGTAACTTTACCTTGTCCTCTTTCTTTGCATCATTGTTCTCATAATTAAAAATAAAAAATTAAAAAAAAAGAATTTTGTTGCTTTTTACAACTATAAAATTATTAAAAATTGTTTAAAATTTGAGAAAAATTTTCTACCTTTCTGTTTTTTTAATTTTGATAAATTATTTAGATTTTAATTTGGGGGGCCACTCCCAGCAGTGCTCAGGGATGAACCATCTGGGGCCAGCAGTGAATAAAGGCCTTCAACAGGTGAAACATGTACTTTAGTTCTCTGAACCTTTTCCCAGTCTTAATTTCTACATTTATTCCTGAGTATACATTGATTTGAATAAGACCTTAATATTTTTACTTAATATTTTTATGTAAGCAACCCATTAGTTTCTCAATGACAACTTTGTATTTTGTAAACTCATACTGAAAGATACATTTCACATCCTTGCATGAAATTTAAAGTCTTTATGTGAGAATAACATCTTCATGGAGTTTATTTTTGTCTACTGAGAAAGATAATACCCTCAATAGTAGCCTTAATAAAAGTGAAAGACATTTTTATCACACCACTATTTACAGTAGCCAAATCTGGAAAAAAAACCAAGAGGCCAAGAACCGAAAAGTGGATAAAGAAACTACACAATGAACTACAATGTAGCTGTTAGGAAAAACGATCTCATGAAATTTGCTTTTACATGGATGGATATGGAGAGTATTATGCTGAGTGAAATGAGTCAGAGGAAGAAGAACAGACATAGAATTATCTCATTGGTGGGATATAAGAAAAATAATAGATGGTATGGTAATAATATCCAGAGATGAGGGTCAGTAGAACTAGTCCATGGTAGAAAGCTTTCAACTGGCAGCAAGGCTTGCAGCTAGAGAAGGGTCTTCTTTGACAATGATAGTTGGAACTGATCACTCTGGACAAAAACTTGGTGCTGAAAGGGATAAAGTGATATACATGGTACCCATACATAAACAATAGTGAAAGCCACAGTGCCAGGAAAAAAATGGAGAGAAAGAGAGAAGTGGGGGAGGGTGGGGGAGGGGAGAAGAGGGGGGGAAGGAAGGGATGAAATGTTTGCCCAGAGTCAGGGAGGGGGAGTTTGGGAGGGAAATATATGAGTAGTTGGTGACTAGATATTTTCTCCTTTCAAAACGACATTAACTTATTAAAGTAACTATTAAGGTGAATTTTTGTCTATGTGATTTTTGAATGGTGACTATTAGTAAAAGGATTCATTGGAGCTCAGGTCCTCCAAGTCATGCTTCAGAGGCTTTCTGAAAAGCCACTTATTTCCTGTCTGATCATTGTAACATTGCTTTACCTTTGAGAAATACTTTTAAACTTATTCAGAATAGGTACCAACTATATTATAATGTCTAAAATATTTAAAGTAAATAAAATGAAAAGATTTTAAATCTGTTGCTTTAAGTCACTTGCCAGAATATAAATTAATGATGTGTATGACTCCAGGCTAGACAGATGCTAATTAAAATAAGTTAAAGGGAGAGGGGTAGAACATGAATAATCTCAGTCGCTTGTGGGATATAAGAAAAAATGTTTTTGCACATTTAATATAAAGACTTACAACCTTTTAATTCCTAATAAAATTAATCATGAGTTTCATAAATAAAAAGTTCAGGGAAGGACAATCCAGATGATTAGTTAGAAGGACATAGAAGCAAGAAATTTATATTGTACAAAAATTGTGTTAAGAGCATTGTTGCTAAGTAAAAGTAACAGGAGAAAATATTGGATGTAAATTTGAATTGAAGCTAAATGTTTTTGAGGGCTTTAGACTTTTTGGTTTTTGGGTCATACCTGGTAGTGCTCAGGGGTTACTCCTGGCTCTATGCTCAGAAATTGCTCCTGGCAGGCTTGGGAGACCATATGGGATGCCGGGCTTCCAACCACCATCTTTTGTATGCAAGGCAAATGCCCTACCTCCATGCTATCTCTCCAGCCCCTAGACTTTTTTTATTCTGTGCATTAGAAAACCACTAGAAAAATTTTAAGCACAGGAACTATTTGAGTATATCTTTTAGAAATAGGGGCCTTAGCAATAGCACAGCAGTAGGGCATTTGCCTTGCATGCGGCTGACCCAGAATGGACCTGGGTTTGATTCCAGGAGTCCCATATGGTCCCCCGAGCCAAGACCAATTTCTGAGCACAGAGCCAGGAGTAACCCCTGACTGTCACTTGTGTGGCTCAAACCCCCCTTGCCCCAAAAAGGAAAAATTACTGCTTTGGCAGTGTAAAAGGATAGATTTATCCAATAATCTTGTATATATAAAGTTATATAAATTCATTTAATTATTATTCTACAATACTATTTAATCATTCATCAAGATTGTAGAATACTTGTTTATAGTTTGATTGGGGTTTCCAGGTAATACTCAAGCTTAACTTGAGTTTCATAATGTGCATCATTCTAAACTATTTATTTCCCTGTTTTAGTAAATTTCTTAAGTGTTGTACTACATTTTTGCCTTCCCTTTTTCTATTATGTGCTCTAGGCCAAGAGTTTCTTACTGGGGAGCCTTATGGCCCCTGTGAGCCCAGGTTATTCTTTTTTTAAAAAATAAATTTAGGGGCCGGCGAGGTGACGCTAGAGGTAAGGTGTCTGCCTTGCAAGCGCTAGCCAAGTATCAGGACCGCGGTTCGATCCCCTGGTGTCCCATATGGCACCCCCCAAGCCAGGGGTAATTTCTGAGCGCTTAGCTAGGAGTAACCCCTGAGCATCAAATGGGTGTGGCCTGAAAAACCAATAAACAAGTAAATAAATAAATAAATAAATAAAACAGTTATTTCTGACATTCAGTGTTTCAGCACCAATCCGACTACCAGAGTAACATTCCCTCCACCATTATCCTCAGTTTCCCACTCTCCCCCAAGCCTGCCCCTTGGCAGGGTGAATAATTTATTTAGTATTGTTTGTTACAACTAAATGGTAATGAAATTATCAAAAAAAAAAGCTTTAATTAAATGAAATTTTGTGAAAATTTTCATATCTTGCAGTGGGGATCATTAAGTCACTGAAGATTTACTGAGTTGTTTGTTGCTGATGGAGCATGCTATTGGTGGTTTGGTTTGTTGAGCTTGGGCTGTACCTATGATAATTTCACATCTAATTTGGTACATTCCCACTTCGATGTCAGTATTGAAAAATAATAGAGCTCACCTCAAGGAGGGGTGAGTGCAGTTAGAACACTAATGAATGAGAGGTAGAATTCTAGCCTGTGGCCTCTAATACAGGTGGGGGTGTGTGGATGGAGGGAGATGGGGTGCATTGGTGGTGGGAATGTTGCACTGGTTGAAGGGGGATGTTCTTTTTGTGACTGAAACCCAACTACAGTCATGTTTGTAATCACGGTGTTTAAAGATATTTAAAAAAATGGAGATATTTTGTGGCCACCATGAGGTACAGGATGTGGAGGATCTGTAGAGCTGGGCCAGTGAGTTACATGGCACATGAGTGTTCCTGGGCGTGACTGTTGGCTTCCAGAAGTTTAGTGGCACAGGGAGACAGCCTTCCCTGACTCCATAAAGCCTCCAGAGATCTCCAACTTCAAAAAAGGCATACCTGGAGTTTTTGGCCATGAGGTATCCTGCCAAGATTAATGGGAAAGTGGTGAGGTTGGGGCCAGACTATCCTAAGAGGGACCAGATAAAAGTCACATAAATAGGAAGGGCCACATTCTGAAACTAGAGGATACAGGAAGGAAGCAAGGCTGAAAGGGGCCACTGCTAGAAAAGTAGAGAACCCTGCTCTTGGGCAGTTGCAGAATGAAATGATCTCCATTTGTGTTTCTTATGAGCCAGCCCACCCATACTACCCCCATACTACTATAATCTTACCATTATATAACTTCCTTGCTTTTTTGTGGCTGTAAACTAAAGCAAAACCAAAGCTTACTAGAATAAAATAGCTATTAACTAATTTTTGTTAAATATGTAAAATAAAAGTAAGCACAAAGAGTCATGTCTCCAGAAAATATGAGTTTTTTTTTTTTTTTGAAAAAAAATTGCTGGTTGGTATCTGGTTAGATAAGTAGAATTCATTGATGACATTTTGATCACATTTTAAGCCCTAAAAATTTAGACTCATTTAGAATATTTATTGAGGTAGAAGGTATAAGCTCATGCTTTGAACATGTAAAATGCTGCAAAATATTTTTTAAAACACCAAAATAAGCCACAGATAAAGTTTTTTTTTTTATGTTTCTTTTCTTTTCTTTTCTTTCTTTTTTTTTTTTTTTTTTTTTTTGAGTGGCTCTCGGGTTACTCCTGGCTCTGTGCTCAGAAATCGCTCCTGGCAGGCACAGGGGACCACATGGGATGCCAGGATTCAAACCAACATCTCTCCTGGACCAGCTGCATACAAGGCAAATGCCCTACCACTGTGCTATCTCTCTGGCCATTTTCTCTTTTCTTATTTTTTTTCAGAGGGCAGGCACACTCAGTGGCTCTCACGAGTTAGTTACTCTTGGTTCTGCACTCATAGATCTCTTTTGGTAGGCTCAGGGGACCATATGGGATGCCGGAATCGAACCCAAGTCCGTCCCGTGTCAGGCGTGTGCAAGGCAAACACCCTGCCACTGTGCTGTCTAGCCCCTCTTTTTTTTTTTTTTTTGAAGGGGGAACCACATCTGATTATGTCATGCTCAATGGACCAACTGTAGGCCATACCAGGAATTGACCCCTGTGGGCTGCATATAAATCAAATGCACTTACTATTATCCTGCATTACCTTTCTGCTCCTACAAAAAAAAGGAGGGGGTATTTATTGGGCAAAATATTGAGTACTTATTACATTCAGTGCAGAGAATACCAGTAAAAATAATCAGTCTCTGTCTTGAAGTAGGGTAAATTATATACATGAGTAACAAGCATTTTTGGATTTACTTTTTACCTTAAATAAAAGTATCTAATTTTATAATGCAAGATAAGTTTATTTGAATATTTGCTTCTGTCTTTCCGTTAAAGAAGTAATATTGTTGCTTTATGGAAAGCTATAAAAAAGGTCACTATTCAAAAGAAAAAAGAATAAATGTGTTTAATAGAGGAATAATATGCATAAGTAGTTGATGTGTTTCTTAAATGCATATATGAATTTGGGGAGGGGGTGCTCGGGAATTGTGAAACTGTTCCCATTTAGGGTCAGTAGGATGATACCTGTAGTACAGAGGTGGGCTGAAAGGGAAGAGGAGTTTTAATTTGAGGCTTTATGCTTGCACTCCACCCCTTTGAGCTCTCTTGGCCCTATTTTTGGAAATTTTATTGGATTGTTTTATACATAATCTGTTTGAAGGAGCATTTATGTGGATCATTAATATAAATGCATTTTCTGGTATAATACAAATCATGCACTTTAGACCAATTTTTAACCAGCTACAAAGTACATGTGGGAACAATATGGATAGGCTTGACTTCTATAGCTTTGTATGGAGTAGTAACATAAGCAATAATCATAAAAATACCAGCATTAATTACCTCTGGAAGTTTTTGTGTTAAGCACGATAGAATTTACTAGTCTTAGATTGAACTTGAGCTTCCTATTTTGAGATAAAGGTAGTTGAAAACATCTGCTTCAAAAGAAGATGATATTTTTAAAAAAATAAATAATGAACTTATATTATTTTTTCAGGAAGAGGAAGTGTTAGATGAGAAGTTGTTCTTGTAGCTTATTCATTTACAGTTATCCAGACTAAGATGTTGGAAAGCTTTGAACATCTTGAGGGTACTAAATTTGCTTTTGTTTCTTCTATAGGGAATTTGTTGTTTTCACCTTTTTAAAAGTATTTTTTATACTTTTAAGTCTAATTTTGTTTTACTTTAATTTTTTTGTTTGTTTGTTTTTGGGCCACACCTGGCGGTGCTCAGGGGTGACTCATGGCTGTCTGCTCAGAAATAGCTCCTGGCAGGTACGGGGGACCATATGGGACACCGGGATTTGAACCAACCACCTTTGGTCCTGGATTGGCTGCTTGCAAGGCAAACGCCGCTGTGCTATCTCTCCGGGCCCAATTTTTTGTTTTTTGTTTGTTTTGGGTCCACACCTGTTGACGCTCAGTGGTTACTCCTGGCTATGCACTCAGAAATTGCTCCTGGCTTGGGGGACTAACTATATGAGATGACAGGGGATCAAACCACAGTTCGTCCTACGCTAGCACTTGCAAGGCAGATGCCTTACCTCTTGCGCAGTGGGGGGGGCGCGAGGCTTCGTAAAGGGGGGAGCGTTTGACCTCGGCAAACACTATCATAACAAGCTAAGCCCCGTGTTCATGTTCTATATGTCTCTGGAGCTGAGAGTTGCTGTGTCCTGCTTCAAGCCCCACTTTGAAAAGCTATGCATTGCAAAACATGCTCATTGTAGCCATTAATCCAGACATCACCTCTGATTAAAAAATCAGCTAAAAAAAATTAAAAAATCAGCTCAAATTATTTTATATATTTCTGTTTCACAGGTTAAAGTGTTTTTTTTTTTTAAATATACTATTTACAGTCGTACGTGGGGCGCGAAAAATGTTTTCTTCCTAGGGGGGCATAACAAAAAATAATTGAGAAGCACTACTCTAGTGCCACCGCTCCGACCTGTTTTACTTTAAGAAAATTTGTGCTTGTTACAACAAACTATGGAAAATCTGGAAAACCTATACTTCTGTTTTATTGATATCACTCTACACTCTATTAATTGCATATGAACTCATGAAAATACTGACATGGTTTCTATTGGGTAATTATAATTCTTATTCTATTTAAAAATATATGCTAAATTTATTCTTTTTAGGAGTAGGGGCCACATTTATGCTCGTGGATTACTCCTGGCTGTGCTTGGGGACCATAAGGAATGTTGGGTATTAAATCTGGGTGCAGTACAGTTCCTTACCACCCCCTAAACATACATACATACATGCATAAAACATTCAAGTTGTTATAAGGCTAATATACCATCAAAATTTCAAAGCTGTTTGTTTTAAAAAACAAACACATTGTGAGGCATTACGCATTCATAGATGATGAAAAATTTCTCTTGTTAATCTGTGGAAGTTTATTTCAATACTTTCAAGGAGAAGAATTGGATTTCTACAGGGTTAGATGGGAGAAAGACTTATTTTTTAATACTCTGGAATTTTAAACAAGTTCAAAGTCTATTCTGATTTTGAGACATGAGCTGTTAGAAGTAAATAAAAAGTATAAAAGATAAATGTGAACAAAGTTGCCTTGATGCAGAGGATCAAAAGTAGATTTAAGTTAGCTTGTCTAGAGAGAATCAGACCTGACTTCTATGATCTGTGTAGCATCATCAATTCTGTAATACACTGTCCTGCAGCTTGCTGGTGGTGGTTTGCTGTGGTAGGTGCAGACAAGCAAAAGCATAAACAAAACAAATAAATTTTTTTGTCAAAAATTACTCAACACTAAATATAATTTTTAATATAATTTTTATTTTAATCATAGTGGGTTATATATCATTGACAATAATATTTTAGGTACATATTATCCTAAAATCAGGGGAATTACCACCACGAATTGTCCTCCCTCCACCTCCGTTCCCATCTTACCTCCCATATCCTCTTTCTTCACCCACGGGGCTGCTAGAATAGGTGGTCCCCTCTGTGCCTAGCTTACTACTAAGTGGGCTTACCCCTGTTTGGTCTTGATACCTCCCTTATTTCCCCCTCTAATTGAAAGGCAGGTCTAGATAGTTCAGATTATGTGGTTTTGTTTGAAGAAGAGAAAAGTAATAAACTGGGGGAAAAAATCAAATACTCCGAACTTGGGTGGAATCCTTAAAGGTTCTCATCCTAGGTTTGAGAGACGAAGGGGAAAAAGAGGGTGAAACATCACAACAGTACAATAAGAAGTATCAAATAAAGTATCCAGTGAGCACTCCAGAGGGGGAAAAATAAATAAAAGATAAGCATCACATAAAAGCCATGGTATTGAAATAAAGTAGCAGAGCACATAAAGGAAGAAAAGAAAAGAAGAAAAATAAGTATAAATGGAGACAACGTCTTCAATAGCCAAACCAAAACAAAGAAATCGGCAAGAACTAGATAAAAAAAAAATTAGAAATTGAACCATTAAATCATGTTTAGATCGTTTTTCTGTTGTGGTTATTTTTCTAAATCTTGATCCTTTTGTTTGCTTACAGTTGATGCGGATGAAATTAAAAGGCTAGGAAAGAGATTTAAGAAGCTTGATTTGGACAACTCTGGTTCTTTGAGTGTGGAAGAATTCATGTCTTTGCCTGAGTTACAACAGAATCCGTTAGTACAGCGA
The DNA here is from genome assembly GCF_024139225.1 of Suncus etruscus. Taxonomy (NCBI): domain Eukaryota; kingdom Metazoa; phylum Chordata; class Mammalia; order Eulipotyphla; family Soricidae; genus Suncus; species Suncus etruscus. Next base: position 26,589,061 of record NC_064859.1, read on the forward strand.
GTAATAGATATATTTGACACAGATGGGAATGGAGAGGTAGACTTTAAAGGTAAGAGAGTAGTTTTTAAAAGTTATGAGTTAGACAGTTTTTGAATAATTTTACAGCTTTATGTACAAAATGTCTAAAAAGTTCAGTTTCTTAAAATGCCTTTTATTGATGATCTAAAAATAGATAGGACTTTGGTATCTGAACTGTTTTGGTCATTAATGGTCCAGTTATTCTAAAATGTAATCTTATAAAGTAGGATTTAGTATTTTGATCTAAAAGAAACAATAATATTAAGGAGTGAGAGAGGTAGCTTAACAGACTCAGCACTTGCTCTGCATGCAGGAGGCCTATTTGTGTGATTCCCCAGTGAAGTGACCTGAGCTCAGAGCTTAGAATAGCTCTCTGAGCATTACAGTTGTGGCCCTGACTCTACCCTAGAAGAAAAAGTATTACAAGTTGCATTATTAAAACTTTTGGGGGGCAAGGTTGGACCTAGCGGCAGGTTATGCCTGGCTCTGTGCTCAGAAATTGTTCCTGCAGGTTCACAGGATCATATAAGGTTGCTGGATGTGGGTTAGCCACATGCAAGACAAATGCCCTACTGCTATGCTATTGCTCTAGCCCTGCATTAAGCTTTTTAAAAACAATGCAGCATATTAAATTATCACTATAAGCTAATAATAAAGATGAGCTCATTTCATAGAAAGAATTCACTGTATTTTTTGCTCTATAAGATGCAAATAGTTGGAGCCAGAGAGATAGCATGGAGGTAGGGCATTTGCCTTGCATGCAGAAGGACGGCAGTTTGAATCCTGGCATCCCATTGGTCCCCTGAATGTGCCAGGAGTGATTTCTGAGTGTAGAGCCGGGAGTAACCCTTGAGCGCTGCTGGGTGTGACCCCAAAACAAAACAAAGCAAAAAGATACACATAGTTTTTAGATGCTCCCCTCCCCTGCACTCAGGCTTCAGCTCCAGGCAGCATTCACTCCATAACACTTACTTTTGGGAGGAAAGTGTCTTATGGTATGAAAAAATACAGTATTTATTTTTCATCTGGATTTTATAGACAGTAGAACCTCTAATATTAACGTGATACATAATTTTTTAATTGATTCTGTAAACATTTTATTGGGGAATCATTTTACTTAGTGTAGGACCTGAATTTTTACTAATTTAAAATGATTATGTTCATCTCTCATTAGACTTCTTAAAGTTTATTTAAATGATTTTGAAATGTGGAACCAGGAATCCACATTATTTTGTCTTTTTTTGGAGGGTGGGGACACCTGGCAGTGTTCAGGGATTACTCCTGGCTCTACACTCAGAAATCACTCCTGGCAGGCTCAGGGAACCATATGAGATGCCGGGAATCAAACCCAGATCAGTTCCTCACAGGTAGACTGCATGCAAGGCAAATGCCCTACTGCTATGCTATCACTCAAAGTTATTTTGTTCTGGCAAAACAATGTATCATTTTTTTATACCAAGGGGAATTAAAGTTTTGAGTGGTATGCTTCTTAGTCATCAAATATTTTAAAATATATAAACGTGTGTGTGCGTTTGTGTGTGTGTGTGTGTGTGTGTGTCCAGAGAGAGAGAACAGAAAATAAGATCATGAGCAACCATGATTCTTGTTTTGAAATTTCTAATGTGGCATTCAGTTTTAAACACTGCTATCACATTTTCTTTTACTGCAGGGAAAAAGGTTTTTGTGGATGTGTAAAGTAAATACTTTTCTAGAAAAATAATTTATCCTGCTGACTAAATATTTTTTTATTCTTTAGAATTCATTGAGGGAGTTTCTCAGTTCAGTGTCAAAGGGGACAAGGAACAGAAGTTGAGGTGTAAGTATTTTTCTTTACTGTGCCTTCTCCATCTTGCACCAAATTACTACCCAATACTGTGTTACAACTCTTCAAAAATATTTCAAAAATTCTTTTTATTTTAGTCTTTTATATATATTATATATTTGCACCAGATTGAATATATATAATGCAAATTCTTGTAGGATATTTATAACAGGTTTCTTCAGCAATATGTCACTATTGGTTTTAGTTGGATAGTTGGAAAGATAGAATTTCCTTCTATTGAGAATAGTCATGTAAACTACGTTTTTTTAGAAAAGAGGTGTTTTGTTTGTTTTTAATGAAAACTAGCAAGAAACTCTAATGTGCTTAAGGTCAACATGTTTTACACACAGTCCAGTTTTTTTTTTTTTTTTTTTTTTTTGGTTTTTGGGCCACACCCGTTTGACGCTCAGGGGTTACTCCTGGCTATGAGCTCAGAAATCGCCCCTGGCTTGGGGAGACCATATGGGACGCCGGGGGATTGAACCGCGGTCCGTCCTACGCTAGCGCTTGTAAGGCGGACACCTTACCTCTAGCGCCACCTTCCCGGCCCCACAGTCTTCAGTTTTTAAGCCAGAAGTTCACTGTGCTTATACAGGCAATCTCTTATAGCAAGCATCTGATACCTTTTTAAATTATTTAACTTTGATAGAGAGCCATTTTAGTCACTAATAGTTCTCTGAGGCATTGGATGAGTTCAAGATGAACTGATAGAGCTGAGCATAGCAATTGCTTGCTCTTACTAGCTTTTGCAGGTATCAGACATTTTTCTAAGCAGTTAGTGTCTTATCTCATTCAGTACTCAAAAACAACTAACTGGGACTGTTACTAGCTCTGGTTTTATATATGCAGAAGAGGAAGCTTAGCATTGTTAAATAATTTACCTCAAGCTACATTAATTAGCTATATTAATAAGCTACATTAATCTTGATTAATTAATGGATTACAATAATACTATGGATTGTACATTAATCCATAGTCCATATTCTTATTCAACTTTGTCAAACAACATCTAAAGGTTATTTAGGAAGGAACTGTCCTCATATTTATGCTTTGTGATAGTTCTAGATGCTTGATAACTTTTTTTGTTTTTCAATTTTTGTTTCTCAATTAAGGTGTAAATTGCTGATTTTCTTATTTTCTTAAGATTCCCATTGATATTTCATACTCTCTTTTCAGTTGCTTTCCGGATCTATGACATGGATAAAGATGGCTATATTTCCAATGGGGAACTCTTCCAGGTGCTGAAGATGATGGTGGGGAACAATCTGAAAGATACACAGTTACAGCAAATCGTAGACAAAACCATAATAAATGCAGATAAGGATGGAGATGGAAGAATATCCTTTGAAGAATTCTGTGCTGTAAGTACTACAGCTTATTATAGTATTAAAGAAGGTTTTAGAAAAACACTTAGTAGAGAATTTCTTAATACTAGCTTGCCTTTAAGTTCTCCATTACTGTTAATATTATTCTCAAGAGGAACCAGAGATAGTAGGGTGTTTGCCTTTCACAGGGCCAACACAGAATGGACCCCAGCATCCCATATGGTCCCCCAAGCCTGCCACGAGCTATTTCTGAGCACAGAGCCAGGAGTATCCCCTGAGCGCTGCCAGGTATAACCCAAAAACCAAAAAATATATATAAATATATATAAATAAATATATATATTATTCTCAATAACATACTTTGTTATTATTTGATAGAAATTTAAAAATGGTACTAGTAACTTTTGTTTATTAGTAGTAGTCCCCAAATCAACAGATACCTAAGGTAGATGCATTTTTATTTATTATTTATTATGCTTTTAATTATTCTTATTTATTTGGGAGAGGAGTCAGTTTCTGGGGGTAGACCCAGGCACTCATACATGCAAAATGTGTGTCCTACTGCTGAATTCATTCATGGCTAGATTATATTCTTAAAGTTCATTAAAAAAAAAAAACTTTTATAGTGAAAACAACATGCTATTGCACAGAGAAAACCCAACTGTTGGAAAAAGCTTTCTTTCATATGCTCGAAATACAGAAAGTTTTTCCTGGGGCGATAGTACAGCAAGTAAGGTTCTTGTTTTGCATAAACCCAACCTGAGTTTGATCCCTGGCATTTTATATGGTCTCCTGAGCACCACCAGGAGTGTTTCTGAGTAATTCCAGAGCCAGGAGTAATCCCAGAGAATCACTGGGTTTGACCCAAAAACTGAAAAAGAAGAAAAGTTTTTCTTTATTACCTTAGTTGAGAAGGATTTTTTTTTTTTTTTTTTTGGTCACACCCGGCAGTGCTCAGGGGTTATTCCTGGCTCCAGGCTCAGAAATTGCTCCTGGCAGGCACGGGGGACCATATGGGACTCCGGGATTCGAACTGATGACCTTCTGCATGAAAGGCAAACGCCTTACCTCCATGCTATCTCTCCGGCCCCCAGTTGAGAAGGATTTTGTGAGATTTTTTAAGTGCTCATATTTGCTGCTGTTGTTATCTGCCCAACCATTAGCTTTATTTTTTGGTTTTGTTTGTTTTGTGCCTTTGGAAATAGAATTTAGAACCTCACACATGCAAAGCATGCACTCAATTCTAAGAGCCACACCCCCAACCTGGTTAGCTTCTTTTATTTCTTTGGGGAAGAAAATACTATACTCTATCTGGTTGGTAAGTGTTTACAATTCCTTCCAACCTCCTTACCACTGCCAAACCATAGCTAAAGGACTCCTGTGAACTGATTGAACATGACTTGAGACCAGACTGATAATCCATAGTGGTCAGTTTTCAAAAGAAAGAAAGAAAAAGGAAATTCTGTGCTTTGGCGGAGTGGAAGGAAGTTAAAATAGATTCTTACACAGCAAAAGTTACAGACTTTTGTAACTTTGGCACTTATAACTTTATTATTCAATGAAAAACTTAATATTTTTCATTAAAACATCAAAAAGTACCAATAAAATTGTGCATCTCACAGATTCATTAAGTTGAGCAAGGTAGGCATGAACAAAAGTTTATTTATAGAAACAGACTAAAGTGATCCTGCTGTCTCTCTCGCTTTTTTTTTTTTTTTTTTTTTGGTTTTTTGGGCCACACCCGTTTGATGCTCAGGGGTCACTCCTGGCTAAGCACTCAGAAATTGCCCCTGGCTTGGGGGGACCATAAGGGACGCCGGGATCGAACCGCGGTTCTTCCTTGGCTAGCGCTTGCAAGGCAGACACCTTAACTCTAGCACCGCCACCTTACCGGCCCCTATCCTGCTGTCTCTTTTAAAAAAAAAATGTTTTAACCCCCTCTATAATATCCCCAATAGTGACTGTGCCTATGCAGGGGGGGAAAAAAAAGGAAAAATAAAGCACAAAATAATCATTTTTCCACATATATATTGATTCATTGTTTTTTTATTTTTGACATCCTTATTTTGGTGTAGATATTGAAGTTGATGTCTCCTTTTTTATTTTAAATTATTTTATCTTATCTTTCTCTTTTTTTTGCACTCCGGCATGATTTGAATTCAGAACCGAGACTATTGTGTGGTGCTTTTCTTTATTTCTGTAGGGCTCACTGGGTATTTAATTTGATTTTTTTTTTGTATTGTTATGGTGTTTCAATTACCTTTTTCAAGTCCTCTCTCAAACTGAGGCTGATAGCCACTAGAAGGACTTCGCCCATTTTCAGCATATTTTTATTTTATTTTATTTTATTTTTAAAATATATTTTTTTTGCTTAATCTTTACCCCATGCTATTGCTTTTCTTTCCCTCAAACAAAACCACATTACTCGATTTATCTAGCTTAGCCTCTCAAATAGAGGGAGAAACAAGGGAGGGCACCAGGATCAAATAGATGTATGATCACTGATAGTAAACTAGACAAAGAGGGGACCACCTACTCTAGCAGCCCGAGGGGTGATGGGGGTGGGATATGGGTTGCAAAAAGGGAACAGGGAAGAGGGGAGGACAAATTTGGTGGTGGGTATTCCCCTGATTCTATGTTACTATGTACCTAAAATACTAATGTGAAAGATATGTAAGCCACTATGATCAAAATAAAAACTTAAAAAAAAAAGAAAAAGAAACTAAAAAAAAAAAAGTTTTATCACCATGTTTTAATCACCATGAAATTAAAAAGCTATTCAGTGATTGGGTTTCATGCATACATTGTTCCACCATCAATCCTTTTACCAATATTTACTTCCTACCACCAGACTACCTTTAAGAGAGTCATTATATATATATATGCTTTGTACTGTGGTTTACAGAACTGTTGCTGACTGAGTTTCACACAGAATGTGTTACCATCTTTCATCATTTCTCCTTCCTCCTTGTTGAATGCTTCCCTTCACCACAGTCATTGTCCCATCCCCAAGTGCCCTCAGTTGGCTTTTTTTTTTTTTTTTTGATTGAATACCAGTACTGGTATTGTTTCCATTGTATTTCAGAAGTGAGTTATTTCACTGTTGTTATCCTCATATGAGGCAGATCATTCTGTGTTGGTTGGTCTTTCTTCCTCAGACTTTATTTACTGTGGGTGAAGGGGTGGTGGGGAGAAGCTGGCTACTTCAGGAATGTCTCAGAGTTCTGGTAATGCTGAAATGTTGATTGCTGAATGGACGTTCACTTTGAAAATTCAGCAGAGGGGCTGGAGAAATTGCATAGCTGCAGGGCATTTGCCATGCATGGAGCCAATCCCTGAGTGCCACCAGTGTGACACCCCCCAAGAAAAAAAGAAAAAAATTATTCAGATTCTGAACATTTCAGAATTCTCTTCTTTTTATTTAGATTGCACGTAATAAAATTTATCTCTTCAAAATAGTCATTTATGTTTTTAGATTATAACAGCTTTACATGTATTTGATTCCCTACTGGAAAAATATGCAGAAAATTTAAGTTCAACTCATAGTAGTTTTATTAATATGTGGAATAGACTGACATAAATTCTTTTTTTTTGGATTGTGGTTTATGGGTCACACCCAGCAGCACTCAGGGGTTACTCCTAGCTCTGTACTCAGAAGTCGCTCCTGACAGGCTCAAGGGACCATATGGGATGCTGGGATTCGAACTGGGTTCAGTTCTGTGTTGACTGCCTGCGTGCAAGGCAAACACCTTACCGCCATGCTATCTCTCCAGCCCCACATTCCACTTTCTTTTTTTGTGGGGGAGGCACACCTGGTGATGCTCAGAAGTTATTTCTGGCTAAACACTCAGAAATCACTCCTGGCTTGGGGAACTTTATGGGACGCGAGGGATTGAACAGCTGCGTGCAAGGCAGATGCCCCACCACTGCGCCACCGCTCCAACCCCAAGGCCCCATATTTTTATATTTTTATTTACTTGGGCCTCATATGGAGGTTTTAGGTATCTCTTCTGGCAGTGATCAGATATTATGTGGTGCTAGAGAATAAATCCAGTTGTACCATATACAAAACTTGCATAATCGAGGATTGAGTGCTAGTACAGTGATAAAGCACTTGTCTTGCATGTGGCCAACCAAGTTCTCTAAGCAGTACAGGAGTAATTCCTGAGTGCAGAGCTAAGAGAAACTTATGTAAATTCATGATGTGCCCTTCCTCTCCCTCCCCTCTGGCAAAAAAAAATAAAAAGAATCTTAAAAAAAAGTTGTAGAATCTCTGGTCCATATTATTTCTTGAGGACAATTTTTTTTAACTGTATATATTTTGATTGATTGATTGTTTGGTTAGTTTTTTTGGGGCCACACCAGCAGTGCTCAGGAGTCACTCTGGTTTCGGCATTCAGAAATTGCCCCTGGCAGGTTGAGGGACCATATGGGATGTCAGGTCCCTCCCTGGTCGGCAGCATGCAAGGCAAACACCCTACCACTGTGCTATCTCTCTCTGGCCTCTCTTGAGGACAATTTTCATATTATCACCTGGTATTTACAATTAAACAACTAAAGTGGAAGTTTGGAGGAGATAAACTATAGTGGGCCAAATACTACCTATGGTCTGTTTGGGCTTTTTATTTTTGAATTTTTGCATCACAACTGGCTGTGCCAAGGACATTTCTTGATGGGGCTCATATTGGTGGGAGGAGGATGGAACCCAGTTCAATTATGCGCAAGTGCCCCTTCCTGCAATACTGTCTTCCTGTCCCCTCTGGCCTGTTTTGTATTTCTTTGACTAAGAGTAGTTCCTCACAGTTTTTCATGTCTTCACACAATTTTAAAACTGATTAAAAAGCATAAGAAACAAATGCCAGAGAAAAGGTAGAAGCATAAAACTTATTGATCCTTTATAATATAAAATTGCTAATCCTTGTACTCAAACACAAGAAAATAGCTATACTTTTGGTAGTAATACGCTGTTAAAATTCTAACTAAAGACTAAGTAGTGTTTAAAATTTTTTTTGTATGTTTTTAAAATTGTAATTTTGATAAGATAGTTGGTTAAACTTTATTTGTTCTCATCAATTGCAGGTTGTAGGTGGCCTAGATATCCACAAAAAGATGGTGGTAGATGTGTGACTCTTTTTTAAAGAGCATCACCCAACACTTTTGCTTTCTTCTCCATCTCTGAAGATCTGCTCAAGACGTCCAGCAATGCTCTCTGTGTATTTAAATGGAAGTATTTTTCTCTGTGAAGCCACATTTTCCAACATGAGCCTCATGAAGCCAACTAAGTGTTATTGAACTCTTATTCTCTCAATAACTCAGTGTAGCACTTTAAAGTCTGAAGGACAGCAACATGAAAAGAGCATATCAATGTGGGAAGAAAGGGAAGGGGTTGGCTTTTTAATTTATTTTTCTTCATCTTTTATAACAAGAAAGTATCTATATATACATATGTACATATTTATATATAGATATATGTAGCTTTCTATATGTGTAGTAGGTTGGCTTTAATTTAATATACTTGATTCAGAAACAAAATGATAGAGTACAAAGTGCCAAGCAGAACATAAAACATCCTTCCTTTTATTTCACACAGTTTTTTATATATAGCTCGGAGATTGTACAATTTGAGCCGGGTGTGAGGCCAGCTAGTTTCCTTCTGTGCTTTCTCCTTTGAGAGATTGACAAAGCATTTGTTAATGTCTTCTTATTTACCTTAATTACATTTTTGTAACAAAGAAGTTTGTAATTTTATTTATACCTATAAATATATTTCCAGGGACTGCGTCTCATTGCTGAGCAGCTTTTAATACATCTCTGCTTGAGGAGAAAGTATAGTTCAGTGCTACTGCCAAGAGCTTGTTCTTGTGTTCATATAATTGCGGAATTTATGGCTGCTTCCTTCTGTTACTTCATAACTAGGAGCTTTTACATTTATTGAATGTCCCTGAGTAAATGTAAGCTGTCGGTTGTGATTTTATAAAGACCAGAAGTGAGGCAATCATGAGTTATCTTAGACATTATTGAATACATGACGTAATCATGTAACTGCTTAATTATCCATTTGTTTGATTACATGGGTAAATTGTCAAACTTTTTTTTTATGTTTGAACCACGAATTTCCCTTCTGTGTTTCAGAAGATTTGCAGCTAACCTAAAAAATTGGTGATAGTTAATATGCATGTATATATCTAAACATTCACACATATTTGTGATTTAAATGGAAACCTTAATTTATATGCCACAGAAAAGCAAGTTTTTACCTCTTCGATTTCTTTACCACAGGCATAGAGTGCATGATGGTTTTCTTGATTTGCCCATATTTATAATGAATGATAATAAATTTGTGTGATATAAAAGTAGTGTCTCATCTTCCACCTGATGCTATCCCTTCCTTTTTCTGCAAAGGTACTATTGGCTGGAAGAAACATTTTGGTTAGCTTTCTAGGACAGTGTTCTTTCCCTATATAGTTTTGTATAAAAACTGGTTTTATAGTCATGAGTGGAAAGGGGCAGGCTGAATCATGGTGAATGAATCTTAAATTGAGCACTTGCCTGCCTTTGCTGTTCCTTCAACTGAGTGCTGCACATCATGGGCTCTGTCTATGAGAGAAAAATCCCGGTGCTTGGTGTCCTTGCATGACATGGAGTTTTGCATGTAGATCGATTTAAAATGTACCTCTTGTTTACATAATTTGCATAATTTTAAAAGATAATGTTGCCAAACTTTGGAAATGTTAATGTTCAAACTGAAAATCTCCACTACATGTAACTTTCTTCCTCTGGATCAGTACGTGGCTTCTTATTCCAGCCAGCGGTTTGATCTGTTCCAGTGTCAACTGCCATGTGCTCTGCTTCAAGGGGGAACTAGTCTTTTGTGAATTTTTTGTACATAAGTATTTGTTACAAAATATTTTAGCAAATGCTTTCTATTTCTCTTGCTTGTGCATATCTTGGCTGGCGTTATAAAAAGAAAAAATAGTGCAAACATTATTTCCTTACTGGGGAATGAGGGTCTTATCTTTTTTTTTAAGTGTGTGGGTGGGTGGGGGAGGGGTGGTTTATGTTGAATGTTTAGTTTTTCTTCTGCATGAAACATCATGTTGTGGGATCTCTAGAAAACTTCATACTGTATGAATAAGGAAATAAAATATTTGAAACTTGAGTGTATTCACAGTGGTCTCTGAATAGTTTTAAGTGTTTCGAGTCATTTAATTCTTTCAGGGTTTTTTTGTGGGGGGCATCTGGCTGTTCTTAGGAGTTACTTCTGGTTCTGCACTCAGGAATCAATTTTGGTGGGCTTGGGATCATATGAATGCTGGGGATTGAAACTAGGTCGCCTGTGTGCAAGGCAAATATCCTACCTGCCCTACTACTACTCTGACCCTTCTTTCAAGTTTTGTTAAGCTGATAAATGGATTTTGACTAAGTCAAAAGTGAGTCTGCCTTATTAATAGCTAATTAACTGTATAGAAAAGTCATTACAAAATCCTTTTATCTTTTTGCCACATACTTGATTCTGTTACAGGTCTGTTTACTTCCCTAACAGATATCCCATAGCTATTACAACCAAGTCATGATACATTCTCTTCGACTAGAACCCTCCTCTTCTCCCAACTTACACATACTAGTATACTTTGGTTTTCATAATTTAGCCTTCCAGACATAATTAATTTTGTACTATGCATTTGTCTTCCTGTTATTGAACTAAAAACACAAGAGCAGTGACTTCAGTTCTTATTTACTGAAAACTGCAATTTTCTAGAAGTTTATGCAGTGTTTATTCTAATGAATTTAACAACACCTTGCTCATACAGGTGGTAATTTTATAATCCTATTCAGTACTTTGACATTCTTCATAAGAGATACATTCATGTTTTTGATTAGCATTGACTTAAATTTTATTTATTTAGCAAAGTGATGTTTCTATATGCCTATAACTGTAATAAGCATTTGAGATATCTGTGGTATATGGCATACCTATCCTTGAATAGTAGAATCTATTGAGGATTTTTTAACTCTAAATGCCAGGATTGTTTTCTATGTTCTAATTATAACCTACTCTGCACTCCATTGCTAGAATAGTTAGTTAAACCTAAGTCAATAGACATATACAAGTCTTAAGTCGCCTTTTCTTTACCCAGGCCTGGTAGTTTTGAACTGATGATTCAGTCAGCAGTGAAATGTTAATCTACAAAATGCTAGAAAATATTTGCAAATCCATTTATCTGGTGATTATTATCCAGAATATATAAAGAAACCCTAAAATGAAATGAAATAAAGCCACTTGATGGGCCAGAGAGTACAGCTGTAGGATGCTTGCTGTGCAAATGGTTGGCTTAGGTTCTATCTCCAGCACCACATGTGGTCCCCTCTACTCTGCCAGGAGTAATCCCTGAACACAGAGCCCTGAGCACTGTGGTATATGGACCAAAATTTGAAATGAGGCAAAGGAACATTTCTAGATACACAATGATCAATAGCACATATATACTCAAATGGGGTTGCAAATCCACTTAAAAAGTATAGTGGTGGGCCGGAGAGATAGCATGGAGGTAAGGCGTTTGCCTTGCATGCAGAAGGACAGCAGTTCCAATTCCGGCATCCCATATGGTCCCCGAGCCTGCCAGGAGCGATTTCTGAGCATAGAGCCAGGAATAACCCATGAGCACTGCCGGGTGTGACCCCAAAACATATATACACACACACACACACACACACACACACACACACACACACACACACATATATATAGTGGAGGGACCAGAGTAATAACACAACAGTAGGGCATTTGCCTTGCACACAGCCAACTTGGGATAGACCTGGGTTCAATCCCTGACATCCCTTATGTTCCCTTGAGCCTGCCAGCAAAGACAGAGCCAGGAGTAACCCAAGTGCTGCCAGTTGTGGCCCAACCCCTCCCCAATGAAATAAAGTGAAGAAGTGTCAAAAAAGAGACAAATGCCTGTCCTAGCAGATTGGAGAGAAACGGGACATTGATGGCAGGAAATGTGTGCACTGATGAAGGTTATTGTACATTGTATGACAAACCCAATCATGAACAACTTTATTTTTTTGTTTGTTTCTTTGGAGGAAAACTATTACGAACAACCTTGTAACCATGGTGTTTGAATATCTATAATTATATTTAAGAAATTGAAACCCAAGAGCACCAGTAATGGGAATGTCAAACGGTATAGTCAACTCTGGAAAATAAAATGTGGTTCATTAATAACTTAGAATTCTTCTATTTGTGGGCATATCTCCAAATACCCACAACAGTTTTTAGTCACAATAGCCAAGGACAGAAACATTACAAATTTCTACAAGATGGAAAATTTATATGGCTATACATAATATGGATTGCTTAGCTGTCAAAGTGAATTCTTGGGACTGGAGAGATAGCACAGCGGTAATGCAGGACAGATGGTGGTTCAAATCCTGGCAACCAATATGGTACCTGTGCCTGCCAGGAGTGATTCTGAGTGCAGAGCCAGGAGTAACCCGAGTGCTGTCAGGTATGACCCAAAAACAAAACCAAACCAATAAGTTCTTAGACTTGCTACAACAGACAAACCTTTAAAACATCAAGAATAATAAAAGACTACTCATTTGAGTTCCTGGAGTTGCCAACTTCATATGGGACAAACTAGAGCAGGGATGGTGAACAAGTTCGACACGAAGAGCCAAAATTTGAAACTGTCAGAGTCAGAGCCTCACCACGCAGTGGCCTGCTAAAACAATACTTACACAAAAGCATCTAATTTTAACAATAATCTAACACATTGCATTTTGCCATTTTGAGTGAGGGTCAAAATTCTGCAGTGATGGTGAGGGTGTGCTGCGTCCTCCACACTAAGAACTAACGGCAAGATGTGCCCAACATGTGACACACGGGCGCCCCCCTCTCCCTCCGCTGGCCCGTACAGTTCCCGAGGGATGGGAGACAGGATGACGCAGCTGGGGCGAACTATGGGCTCGGAGATCTCTCCTCAGAGGTCCCTCCTCAGAAGTAGCAGAACAAAATCCAAACTTGGCAAAGAGCCACAGTATACAAAAGAGTGATAAGAGGCTAAGAGTCTCTGAACTAGAGGCTTTCTGATGAGCCAGACACTACCACCATGTCAATTTCAAGTGCAACAGGAACGTGGATCTTCATGGATACGATCAGATGTATGAGGTGTTGAGGCCTTACAAAAAAAAGCACACAGCGGGTGTTTTGCCCTGCATGCGGCCGGCCCGTGTTTGATTCTCAGCATTACAGGGTCACCAGAGCCTGCCAGAAGTAACCCAGGAACAAAGTGATTCACCTATCAAGTGATGCATAGACTTTATACCAAGAACTAACTGGAACTCACTCTAACATCTTTCTCCTGGGACAGGACTGAAGGGCTTGACCACATAGAAACAACCAAATTTTAGCAACTGCCATAAAAATCTATTTGTTCTTTTGATGCTACTGAGTTTCAAAATGTTTATCAATGAGCTACTGTGCACGCGTTTTGCATGCTAAACTCCAGGGCCCAGCACAACAGGTTCCAGGTATGGCCCTAAACAGAATCTCCTGAAGTTATTCAATCAACACCAGGACATTAATCTTAATAGCCACGTTTTCCGAAAAGAACATGTACTTTATTTTTTTTATATCATTGTGAATTACAAGTATTTAATTCAGTTGTATTTCAGGCATTCACTGACAGTGAGTTGGGGCCATTCCCACCACCAGTGTTGACCTCCCTCCACCACTGTTAACAGCATGCACCCCATACGTCCAGCCCTATCCCCAGGACCACCAGTATAATCACTTTTGTCAATTTTGTGTTTAGCTAGCTTGTCGTCGTCTGGATTTGATTGTATTGTTGACTTTGGCTTGGGTATTTAGAGCTGACCTTTTTCTTTTTTACCACTGAATGCTCAAGACCACTTTTCTCAAATTGTAAGGCAGACATAGAAATGAGATAAATCAAGACTCAAATTCTGTTGTGGTTGTGGTTCTATGAAAAAGGCTAGAGCCCCTATCTAGAAGTAAAATTTAAAAAAATAAAAGGGGGGGCGCTGAAGTGGCCCTTTTTTTCTTTTTGCAAGGCACAACAAACATTGGGGGAATTAGAAAATTCTATTGGCCTAAGATATACAGGATGTCTCCACCCATGAAGCATACTGTCAGACTGACTACAAGCTCCAGGCATGTTGGTTGTCCAAACCTAATGTCCTTCTTTATGGTCCCTGAGAAAGTTGCAGTTGCCAAAGTCAGTCTCTGTAATTAGAGATCTTAGTTTTTGCATAGGTCCTAGGATGAAGCCTAGGAAGTCTTTCTTTGAAATGGTCCCAGGACAAATTGTTTAGTAATGGTAGTTGTAGTCAAGAACATGTAAAATCAGCATTTCATTCAATTTAAATGAACATTTAGTTAACGGCAGTAGTTCAACAGGAATATTTTGAAAATCATTTAAGTGGTGGACTGATTCAAAAAGTATACCCAAGTAATCTCAATTTTGAATATAACTTCCTGGGCAAAGCACATACAGGGCAGATAAGTAGCTCCTAAAACTTAAGTACTCTTCAGAATAAAATCCCAGCTTGTTTTCTTTCAGTGATTTGGCATCATATATCCATATTCTCTGCATACTTGTGTGCCCAGCCCAGTGAATAATTTGGAGTGGGTGGGAATCTCCCACAGTTTAGCATAATTTCATGGGGTTATGCATGTACATACAGTACATGTAACAAAAAAAAAGCTTAAATGTTAAAAATTTTAGTCAAGGGCTTTAGAGACACAGATATATTATCCGTCATTGGGTAAGTTGAGCTATTATAAAAAATGCAGATAAATGAGGGTTGGCCAAAACAAAAGGTATAATGGTTTTGACACTTGCCCTGCACACAGCCAGTTTAAATACCCACATCAGAGTTCTCCGAGCACCACCAGGTAATGCCTAAAACAGGAAAACAAATTAACAAAAACTATCTTACTGTGTAGGGACCAACGATAGATATGGCTTACTGGTAGAGTGCACAGCTTGCAATTGTGAAATCCTGCGTTTTAACATGGCATTATACAAAAATGAAACAAAACCCAAAAATAAATCAAATAGGTAGAATATTACCCTAAAACAATTGTCTGCATTCTTACCATTTTAACTTAAAAAATAGACCCATGTAAATGAATGAGGGAACTGGAAAGCCTATCTAGAGTACAGGTGGGGTTGCGGTGGGACGGAGATTTGGGACATGGGTGGTGGGAATGTTGCACTGGTGAAGGGGGGTGTTCTTTACATGACTGAAACCTGATCACAATCATATTTGTAATCAAGATGTTTAAATAAAGAAAAAAAGTTTAAAAAATAATAGGCTCATATTGCCAAGGCCTAATTACTAAATTTGGAAAAACTTCCTCACAACTTTGTTGTAGTTTTGTGACTTTAAAGGACAAACTGCAAAACAATTTTTTTTATTTAAGGCACTATGATTTACAAAATTGTTCATAAGTTTCAGGCACACAAGTGTTCCAATACCAATCTCATTACCAGTGTTGTATTCACCAATGTTCCCATGTTCTCTTCCATTCCTTAAAGGCACATTTTTTTAAGTTATTATAGTTTGGATCACCTGCTTACAATGTGGTTAGCTTCTGGTTTAATCATATATGCCTCACCTCTACACCCCTGATGTGCTAGGAGACCCTGACACTCTTACCTCTAGTCTGCCTCTTTACTTATCCTCTCTTGATTTCTTTCTTTCCCTGTTTTCATTTCTATAATCTAGGGTCAATCAATTGAGGTAAGCCCCTTCTATACCTTGCATTACTTTGTTCTATTTACAGCAGTTAAGAGAGATTGCTAGTATTTGTCGATCTTCACTTCGCGTTCCAGTGAATTACGTGATGTCAGCCATTGCAGTTGCATAGTATTCCACAGACAAACCAGGCCTTTATTATCCATGCACCTGTCACTGGACACCTGGGCAGATTCTATATCCTAGCTTTTGAGCTAAGGGTTGCACCGAAAAGTGGTGTGCATATGCTCTTTTGTATATTGTTTTTGGAGACAGATATTAATTCTTCTTGGTTCAGAGTATATATGCAGGCTATAGATGACCTGACTTTAAAGCATTTACAGACTACCAAGAATTTAGAATGCCAAGTCACATTAGTTTTCAGAGATATTTTTTAATTAAACTCCTACAAGAAATGTGTATAAACATATTTTAAGTGAATTTATTAATTAAAAACTTACAAATTCATATAGGACTGTTTAAACTATAAGTTTCTCTCCAAACAAGAAAGATAAAGTATACAAATCTGACAAATATTTAAAATATTAGTATGTCAATATAATGGAACTGAATGCTGAGTTTGTATTTTTTTTCTTTTTGGCCCATACCCAGTGACACTCAGGGGTTACTCCTGGCTATGTGCTCAGAAATTACTCCTGGCTTGAGGGACCATATGGGATGCCGGGGATCGAACTGCGGTCCGTCCTAGGTTAGCGCATGCAAGGCAAGCACCCTACCACTTGCACCAATGCTCCGGTCCCCGAATGCTGAGATTTAAATAACCCTACTGAATCCTAGTGTATACTTGTGACCCCTTCCTTTATGTTCTTGCTTGGCTGAGAAGGGAAGAAACAAGGCTTAAAAATGACCAAAAAATTCTCCATGTCATTTCATGTGCCCACTTGTCGGGAATAAGGTCTTTTTCTCTAGAGTCCAAAGACAAGATAAAAAGGTCTCTCCTTCACGATCAAAACCGATCTGCTGCTCTACTGGCCACAGCTCGAATGTTGCCATAGACCTTTGAAGGAGGATTTCCTGCAGAGGGAGAGAGGTATACAAATATATTTACATCTATAAAAGCTACTTGGGAAACAGACCCATAAAAGAACAGGAACATTTTCTGTACAAGCTGACACAATCCTGGAAGTCATAATCAAGGTTGCTGACTGCAGCAGGTTTGAAAATGATACTAATCTATCAATTAAGCTGACTAATACCAATTAACAGATCCCTTTTGTTAAATCTAATACATGCCTGCTATTCTAGAATAGCTTTCTATCACCTCATTGGGGAAAGCAGCAAACACAGCACACTTTAACCCAATAAACCCTCTCTAACCCTCTCTCTAGCTGGCCTATGGGAACCAAGCTGAGATCCTGCTCTCTAGGCCAGAGAACTCTTCCTAAATTGAATTGCAAATGTGTTTTGAGTCTTAAATTCTGTTACTTCTTTTTCTAGAGAAAGCTCCAAAGGAGGAAAGAACTATTACCCAGGATGAGGTTGCAGATGGCAGTTCTTGCCATCTTGATGTTTTGGAAAGAGCCAAGGATGTGAACTTTCCTGGAAGAGAGAGAGTCATATTAGCAACAAAGAACATCCCCTTATCTAAGTTCTATATCCAGGAGCTCTGGAAATTCATTATAGATACAGAACAAAAACAAAAAACCAGGGTGATGGCTGCATACTTTTGTCCATAAACTAAAAAAGCTGTGAAGGTCTTGTGATCAATAAGTTAAGTACCAGTAAAAAATTACTGGAAAAACCAAAAAACTTTAAAACTAAATTCTTTAGGGAGATAGCCAGAGCGATAGCACAGCGGTAGGGCGTCTGCCTGGCATGCAGCCTATCCAAGACGGACCTTGGTTTGATGCCTGGTGTCCCATATGGTACAAAACAAAAAAACCTAAATTCTTTAAACTTAATCATAGGAAGCTTTATTCTTGGGTCATAATATCTACCAAAAAAAAAAAGAGTGTATTATGTCCTAGGACTTACATGTTCTTTAATCTTCAAACAATCTTTTTTAAATATTAAATGTTATTACTATTTTTTTTCTCTTTGGTCTTGCTAATCTTCTCTGTATCATTCCAGTTTTTGTCTATGTGCTGCCGAAGCAAACACTAGATGTTATTACTTTATAGAAGAAAGAAGTTCACAAGAAGCCCATCCAAGACCAAGATTAAACACTGGCAATTATTAAAGGAACACTACTTTTAAATAAATATCTTTGCGTTTTAACTGCAATGCTTTCTAAAGATCACTCTAATGCTTCAGTCCTTGCTGTGGTACATGCAAACTTTTGTTTATTTGTTTTGTGGTTTTGGGGTTTTTTTTTGGTTTTTGGGTCACACCCGGCAGCGCTCAGGGGTTACTTCTGGCTCTATGCTTAGAAATTGCTCCTGGCAGGCTCAGGGGACCACATGGGATGCTTGAATTCGAACCACCATCCTTCTGCATGCAAGGCAAACGCCCTACCTTTATGCTTTCTCTCCAGCCCCCAAGTACATGCAAATTTTAATGGACATTCTTTGCTGCCTGACTCTAAGTATAATTAACAATACATTATTCTGCTTATTCTAGTCCATCTTCAAAATGTCATCAAATGGAGCTGGAGCGATGGCGCAGTGGGAGGGTGTTTGCCTTGCATGTGGCGGACTTGGGTTCAATCCCCGGCATCCCTATCTATGGCCCCCGAGCCTGCCAGGAGAGATTTCTGAGCGCAGAGCCAAGAGTAACCCAAAAGCCTTTGGGTGTGGCCGAAAACCAAAAACCAAACAAACAAAAAAAATTTCATCAAACTATCAATAAAATGATGTGCTAAAATTGGCAGGCAGAACTGCAGGCAGAACCATTTCCCTGAAGTTCCAATATACCTAAAAATAGTGTTCAACTAATGATAAAAAGATAATCGTTAAATCTCTGTTGAAGATGATCTTGATTTTCTTAAAAACTGCCTGAAGATTTAGTAGCAGACAGCCACATTTCCAGCCAGAAAGCTGCTTTGTTTCACACCTTTGTGGTATTATATATTATCTCTGAGCTATCTGCCAATAATCCAACCTAGCAACAGAGAAGCCGTAACTCAGTGATTGGGTACCCTAGCAGAATGCACAATTCTCTGATTCTTAGCATGGCCCATATTTATTATATCACCCACTGTCCAATCATCATCTTTTCTTTTGGTTTGCTTTTGAGCCACACCTGGCTGTGCACTCGGAATTAGCCCTAGCAGTGCGCAGGGAAACATATGGGTGGAACCTGGGTTGGCTGGTTGAATGGCAAGCACTCTACCCAATGAATTAGCGCCTCAAATCATCTTTACAGGATTCTAGATCAGTGTGGGCAACCTTCTTTTTCAACTGAGCCAAATCTCACCAAAACCACGATTGAAATTTATTTTGAGAGCTACACAGGGCGCAAACTGACAGAGGCTAGGAGCAGAGTCCTGACTCCTGGAGCGGCTGTCGGGCACAGAGAAGAGCAGCATTAAAAGGAGTAAAGAGCCGCATGTGGCTCGTGTGCCGAAGCTTGCCGACCACTGTTCTAGACACTTCTATCACTGGTGATTGAGAAAAAAATCTGAGTGGTTCACAACTAATTTTATCTAGTCAACTGCAGGTTAACAGTGTAGATATCAGTGCCAATTATACATAGATATCATCTCCATGACATTTTGCGGCCAAGTAAATGCCAAATATAAAGGATGACAATATTCTCAGCATCAGATACTTACACATCAGCCAAAACAATCCGCGTCCGGGTCACATTCTCAATGGTAAATTTGGTTTTCCCTCCTTTGCCAGCAATTCTTCCAATAGCTCTAGATAGGTGGTCTCCCTTAAGGGGCTTCACTGAATAAGAAAGTCAACGGAAGCAAGCTATTTCAATGAACAATCCACTTCCACATATTTAACTATTGACCCTCCCTACTAAGAAATAATACTTTAAAAACCTGTTACACACCAAAACCAAACATATTATAATACACTTCACTTCTAATTTTTTAAGCTGATAAAAATAACCTTGAGCGATACTATTCAAAAACTGATTGAAAGTTAGCAACACAAAATACAGTATCATACAGATTAAGACCATAATGCACTCACCATCAGTAATTTCAAAAGACTCTAGAAAGAGGTCATCCAGCCTAATAAGGGCAAGAGCATCCTATGAGATAAAAATAAACACTGTGAGTGACTTGCCCTTCAGTTACCTGAGAGCAAGAAGAAATTAAATTCACCAACTGTAGAACATAAAACTCAAATTGTAGGGAGGGGAGGGGATTTGGAAGATAGCTCAAGGGTACGCATAAGACTTCCCCCAGTCTACATCTGGCTTTGCATCACTCTCTGCCAACCCCCCCTTACTAGATGTAGATTTAGTATGCCTCCCTGAACCCCATTCCCAGCACCACCATTGCCAAAGCTCCAGTGCTGGGGCCCTGCAACAACCAGCTATCACACCACTTGCTGATCAAGTGTCTGATGAATCAAAGCCCAGAGCCCAAACACCAGTGGGGAAGCTAACAAAATAATGTACCATGCCCCCAAATCCACGAAACATTCAGAATGACTGTTTCTTCAACTCCCACTTCAGCTGTCATGAGGTGACTCACCTCCACCTGAAACCCAAGGATGAAGGCTTTCACAAAGTCAGCAGCTTTGGTCAGAGCACTAACATCTTTAGTTTCTTTACATGTCTGTTTAACAAAAAAAAGAGCAGAAATTGGGGTCAGAGTGATAACACAGCGATAAGGCATTTGCCATGCATGCAGCTGACCCAGAACTGACCGGGTTCAATCCCTGGCAAGCCATATAGTCCCAAAGCCTGCCAGGAGCGATTTCTGAGCACAAAGCCAGGAGTAACCCCTGAGTGTCACTGGGTGTGGCCCAAAAACCAAAAAAAAAAAAAAAAAAAAGTAATATGAGGAAAAGATTTAAAATAGGAACCAGGCCTGATTCCAAAACTCTTCTTTCTTTCTATTCACACAGACTCATAATCAGGTAGATTAAGACAACACACAACTGACAAACTAAAACCATACAAGGTGGTATAATGACACACTTAAAGCCAGATTCCATTAATAGCCTTATCTAACCTTGGCCAACTCTCAACACTCCAGATGTTTTCTCATCTGTAGAAGAGGATCAGTGTAGAAAATCCTAAGAGGTCCTAACTATCAAGATTCACTTACAAGCTTGGTGACACAGCCAAAATACTTCTCTGTTTCCTCACATCACTAAATTGAAGATGTGTCATCTACCATAAATGGCTGTCCAAAGATCACAATGATATAGCATATTCCAAACCAACCCTCTGGGTCTGGAATACAGTAGCACCAACACATGTTACTTGATACTACTGCAATACAAAATTTAGGCATTGGCATTAGAGCAGAGAAGGAACCACTATGCCACTATGACAATGATATGTGGAAATGATCACTCTGAATAAGAACTGGGTGCTGAAAGGTACAGTGATTATGTATGGTACCCCAATATTACAAAAGAGAGAGTGAGAGAGAATATCTGCCTTAGAAGAAGAGGGAAGACCCCCCAATATTATGAGAGAGAGAGAGAGAGAGAGAGAGAGAGAGAGAGAGAGAGAGAGAGAGAGAGAGAGAGAGAGAGAGAGAATGTCTACCATAGAAGCAGAGGGAAGATATGCAGGAAGAAAACTAGGGTCCTTGGTGGCAGAAAGAGAAGTAAACACTGCCATAGAGAGGGAGAGGAGGCAAATTGGGGACAATGTGTACTGATGGGTGAAGGGAATGGTGTTGTAGCACTGTATGACTAAAACTCAATCACGAACAACTATTATGCAGAAGGACCAAATCTGTTCCTCTGTATTGAGTGGACTTTAGCACCACTGGAATCTTGGTGGCCCTCCAGAACCTGTGTCCAAACACCAAAACTGAGAATGAGAGCACTAAACTGAACTATTCTGAGTCCAGTCGTCTATCACTGGGAGAGGTTGCAGAAACCTGGGATATTGTTTAGAAGCTACCCACTCCAGTAAAAGATAGTAAGAAACTGATTATCGGGGCCGGGCGGTGGCGCTAAAGGTAAGGTGCGCCTGCCTTGCCTGCGCTAGCCTTGGACGGACCGCGGTTCGATCCCCCGGTGTCCCATATGGTCCCCCAAGCCAGGAGCAACTTCTGAGCGCATAGCCAGGAGTAACCCCTGAGTGTTACCGGGTGTGGCCAAAAAAAAACAAACAAAAAAAAAAAAAAAAAAAAAAAAAAGAAACTGATTATCAAGGGTCAAATAAATAATATTTTTGTTTGTTTGCTTTTTTGTTTCTGGGCCACACCTGGCAGTGCTCAAAGTTACTCCTGACTCTGTGCTCAGAAATTGCTCCTGGTGGGCTCCAGGGACCATATCGGAAGCTAGGTATAGAACCAGAGTCAGCCTTGGGGTCAACTGCCTGCAAGGCAAATCCTCTACCACTGTGCTAGCAATCCAGCCCCCAAATAAATAATATGAAGCAGACCATAAAGGGGTGTTTTCCAGAGTAGGCATGAGGGTTCCACCCAGGAACTGGCATAGTGATGGGGAGGGACAGCATCAGATGCAATTGGGGAATGGAAGGTTTTTATTTATTTGCTCAAAGAAAAAAGATCTCTAGGGGGGCACTAAGTGATTTTATTTGGAACAGGTACAGTAGGACAAAGAAGGTTGGGAAGCTCTGCCCTAGAAGATGACTAGAACTCCTAAAGAAACAGGGATGAAAGCAGAGAAAATCCATAAAATGGGCAAAGAACATTTCCATGATCGAAAGGGCCAAATCAGAATTCATATTTCTACTTAAGATAAAACTTTAACTGTCCTCATTCATAACAAAGCCTTGGACCTTGATTACAAAACTGAGATTATACAGGAGTGGGGAAGCGTGGAAGGTGAGGACAGAGAGACAGACTAGAGAAGACATTTGGGAAGGCCCTGGGACCTTTGTTGATGGTGGTAAAGGTGTGGTAACTATGTTCATCAAACCTATAAACATTAACTTTAAAGTAAGCATGATACTGAAACTACAATAAAAAAACACAACCACCACCATCCCCCAACTAAATCTGGCACTGGCATAGAAAATAATCTTGGGTCCGGAGAGATAGCATAGAGGTAAGGCGTTTGCCTTTCATGCAGAAGGATGGTGGTTCGAATCCCGGCATCCCATATGGTCCCCTGTGCCTGCCAAGGGCGATTTCTGAGTATAGAGCCAGGAGTAAACCCTGAGCGCTGCCGGGTGTGACCCAAAAACCAAAAAGAAGAAAAGAAATAAAAAAGAAATCTTGGAGAGTCTGAAAGGAGCAAATCCTGTAGGGACACAGAAAGTTACTGCATAAAACCATTAAATTTGGGGCCGGAGAGATAGCATGGAGGTAAAGTGTTTGCCTTGCATGCAGAAGGTCGGTGATTCGAATCCCAGCATCCCATATAGTCCCCTTAGCCTGCCAGGAGTGACTTCTGAGCATAGAGCCAGGAGTAAACCCTGAGCATGGCCGGGTGTGACCCAAAAACAAAAAACAAACAAATGAAAAAAAAAAAAAACCATTAAATTCTGAGTGAAAAAACCAGCAATGGGAACAAGAGAACTCTAATCATTAAATCCTACTTTTCTGCATTATTCGTGACTTTAGAACAACAGAAAAAGATTTACACTAATGATATAAAAAATTTCAAAAAGGAAGATATAAAGGCCATAGTCATAGCACAGTGAATGGTGTGTTTGCTTTGCTCACAGCTGTTCAATAAATGGCATCCCAAATGATCCCCAGAGCCTGCTAGGAGTAATTTCTGAATACAGAGCCAAGAGTAACTTTAGAGTGCAGTCAGGTGTGGCCCAGAAACCAATTTTTTTTTTTTAAAAAAAAAGGAAGATATGGGGCTGGAGAGATAGCACAGCACAGCCAGCAGTTGAGCATTTGCCTTGCATGTGGCTGACCCAGAAGGGACCTGGTTCAATTCCCGGCATCCCATGTGGTCCCCCAGCCTGCCAGGGGCGATTTCTGAGTGCAGAGCCAGAAGTAACCCGAGTGCCACTGAGTGTGGCCCAAGAAAATCAATCAATCAATCAATCAATCAATCAATCAGGTTTAAAATAAAGTAAGATATAATACATTCCAGCCATTAATTTCTATGCAAAACTGACACCCGTAAAATGCTGCCCAAAGCTGCTTAATTACATCTAACTCCTGGAGTGCACTGTGGCATGATTTACATATATAATTCATACTTATTCTCAATACACCATTCCCCCTACTGCCAAAGAATTCTACTGAAATAGAACCCATACTTACTGTTCACTAGACACTTGTTTAAAAACCCCTTTTTACTTGCTCAGAAATCGCCTCTGGATATGGGGTACCAAATGAGATGCCAGGGATCGAACCCAAGTCCGTCCCAGGTCATCTGCATGCAAAGCAAACACCTTATAGCTTGCTGTGCTATCCCTCTGCCCTGTACTCCAGACGTTTTCTTAATTCACAAATTTTTAAAAGCAATTTGCAACCTTTTCATATGATTTTAATTTTAAATTCGACTTGATCCATGGTGCTGAATTATCCAGATCTAATCAAGCGCAAATTTGAAAATATCTGAGAAATTGAATTTCAGTAGAATTATAAAACTGAAAGCAAACCAAGTCCCATGACAGGACTATTTGTGCACTCTTCATCCCTGGGGGAGGGAAATAAAGCGAGTATACTTAGAAAACAACAGCCATCCTCCTTACCCTAATCTCTACATTCCTGGATTTCAAGTTAAAGCGTATCTGAAGTCCCAAGTGTTCGACAATGGGCGTAAAAATCTTCATCCAGTTCTCTTTTAAGGGCGTGTATCTGTTGGCTGGGACAGGAACTTTCCTGGTTTCGTTCTTCCCGCTCTATCAATAAAACAGAACAGAGTTCAGATGTCAAGAATTGGGATGGGGGGGGCAGAGAGATAGCATGGAGATAAGGCATTTGCCTTGCATGCAGAAGGACGGTGGTTCAAATCCCGGCATCCCATTTAGATCCCCCAAACATGCCAGGAGTGACCCCTGAGCACCGCCCGGTGTGACCCAAAAACCAAAACAAAAAAGAACTCTTAAAGCCCAGTGTACATAATTATTTCAAAGATATGCTGACTTATCAAAAGTAAAGATACCACGTGGGTTTAATATTGCATACTAATAAATTAAAATTCAATATCTGCATCATTATAAAGTTCAAAACATAAAGTATCCCTCAATTCATGCAAGGGTCTGAGAAACACATTTGTTCGAAAGGTGGTTTCATGTGGGAGAAAAATGATTATAAGGAGTGGCAAAAGAATTTGGAGTTCCATTAGGGAAGGCCCTAAATGGCTAGACTTAAAAGAAATTCATTTTCCCCCCTTTGCATTGAATTTTAATGTTTTGTTTCATTTTAAGTTCATAGAATACAGTTGTGTTCTCTATAAATTATTGGGATAGAGAGTCTCAACGTTCTTCAAACCTTCAAATAGAGGGCCTGAGAGATAGCATGGAGGTAGGGCATTTGCCTGGCATGCAGAAGGACGGTGGTTCGTATGCGGGCATCCCATATGGTCCTCCCCCGAGCCTGCCAGGAGTGAATTCGGGAGTGCAGAGCCAGGAGGAACCCCTGAGCACTGCCAGGTGTTACTCAAGACCAAAATATATATATATATATATATATATATATATATATATATATATATATATATATATATATATATATATATATATATATATAATTAGGGGGTGGGGGGAAGGAGAGTTCTACATCAATCTTTTGCACTACACTCCGGGAGGAAACCTTTGCAAAGACAAGTGCCCAGTTCCAACATAACCACCAAGGGCCACCGGAACCACCTAGCTGAGCCCCAGGGGCCCCTTGCCCGTCCCGGGATCGTCCTCGAGTACCAGGAAAGCATCCCCGGAGAGAGGCGGAAAGACAGGCCTCTTGGCCGGCCGGGGCTCGTCCGTGTCCATACGCCCCGCGTCCTCGCCCTCTCCCGTGGAGGACGCCTGTTCGGCCTGCCGCTTCTTCGCCCGCCGGCCCCCCTTGCGGGAAACGTGGGTGAAGCCGTCCTGGGCCCCGACGGCCTGGGCCTCCATCTCGATCTCCTCCATCCCCAAGCCAAGACTCTTCGGCCGCTGCGGGAACTTCCGGCTCCAACACGTGCGCGGTGACAGTGCGCAGGCGCGCGGCTTCCAGTTCCGCCCCTTCCCCCCCCCCGGCTCAGGACTCCGCCCACTTTCGGAGACGGCTCAAGCTTGAGGTCCTGAGACAGGATTTTTTTTTTTACGGCGAGCTTTCTTTAGGATGAGGCTATCCTAAAATATGCCTGATTTGGGGAATAGATTTATTTTCCTCGCCAGCCGTATTCAGGACATTTTGTGACCGTCTAGGATGTCTACGTGACTGATAGAAGAATAAAATAAGTCATTTTATGTCATCGGTGGGAAAATAAGTCTTGGCGGACTTCATTGTGGATTGGGCATTATTTAAGACTACTAAATAGAACAAGCGGTGGCATTAAGAGGAAAAGTACAGCAAGCGGGAGGAACCAATTGTCGTTTCTGTTTTGTTTCTGATTTGTCGGTTTCCACGTTAGTTTAGCGTCAGGGTGTTTGTTGCAGCCGGACCATGTCGGCCTTCGAAAAGCCTCAGATTATCTCCCACGTACAGAAAAGCCTCAACTACACGGTGTTTGATTGTAAATGGGTGCCTTGCAGCGCAAAATTCGTAACCTTGGGCAACTTTGCACGGGGAACCGGCGTCATTCAGCTCTACGAGATCCAGCACGGGGACGTCAAGCTGCTTCGGGAGGTGGGTGTCAGGTCGGCCTGGATCCAGGATCTGGGGCTGCTGTGATGTGGAGGGCCAGTGCAGATCCCGGGCTGCACAGTTGCACCACCAGAGTCTAGCAAAGTGCAGCATCAATTAAGGAATACCTACCTACGTCCAACGGAAAGCACTTGGGTTCAAGGCCTAACTTCTTGGTGGGCACCATTTGTTCACTGCACCCATCTTTCCACCGACCCGACCCCAGCATCCTTGCAGGCCAGCACCCGATCTTTTTGGAAGATGGCTTGGAGACTGTGTGTTCTTCTGGGGGGAATTCTTAAGTTCTTCTGTAGATAGTATATGAGATGCCCATGCTAGGAAGATGGTCTTAGGAGCAAAGCTCGAGCAAGCACCAAGAATCAGGCCTTGTTATTGGAGGAGACTACCTACATGTTAGTTCTTTGAAAAAGTTGACTGCTGAGTATGCCCCTCATCTCACACAGTTTTCTAGTGAAAGATCACTTAGTTATGCTTCAAACCAGCGATGCAAGAAATAAAAAACCTTGATGAATTATTTGGTACAAAGGAATATGGCTCCATGACACCAAAAACAAACAAACAACAAATTTGGGAGGTATAGATGCCAATTAGGCCAACTAGAAATAGTCCATTTCACAGCAAACAGGAGAAGAGCCAGGGATGTAGTTCAGTGATAGAGGGCTTTTCTCACGTTTACAGAACCATGGTATAGATCCTGTCCCACACCAAGAAAAACAAACAAACAAACAAACAAAAAACAGAAAAGAGGCAGAATAGAGGAATGTTCAGGACCAGAAGATCTTGTAACTTGTAACTCCTTATAACAGGTTTATATACCCTTTGACCAAGAAAAATGGGGCATTTTAAAAGACTAGGTATTGTGACATCAGATTCACAACTTTTATAAAAATCACTAGTGAAAAAATTGCCAAATAGACATATAAACATGTTTGTGCCTCTTTTCAGTTTAATATTTGGATTTCAGTTGCCAGAAAACAGTTCTCATTCTTATTCAGGCATTTCAAGTTGTAATGGACTAAAGGAAAGATTGGTAAATCTGGGGACCAAAAACTGAGAGAATCTACTTGAAAGAGGCAGGAGTTAGGATAGGTAAAAGACCAGTGCAGTTTAAACAGAGGCTTTAGATTAGAAGGTAAAGACCTCATCCTGTTTTTGAGTTTCTTTTATTGCCACGTTTCTTGTTTTCTGTCTCCTGGCTAGCCAGTGTCTCCTCTCAAGTTCTTAATCATGCATGATTGGATGAGCGGATGCAGACACTCGAATGAGTCATTCATTTCTTGGAGCTCAGAGTTTCCTCCTGGCTCTGCTCAGGGATCTTCCTAGTGGTACCTCATAAGTCCTGGTACGCTGATAGTACACTGGCACTATTTCTCCAGCCCCAGTGACTTCCTCTTTTTAACTTCCATCCAGCTCTCTACCTCAGGTCACTGGTTGTTATCTATCCTAAAGTATTTATAAGGTCAAGTTTAAGCTGTTTGGTATGTGAAGACCTCTCCTTATTCCCTTTCAAAGTTCAAGCTCCTCATACATTGCATTCCTCTGGTATATCTAATGTCTGTGCCAGAAATGTCCTCCCACTACTGGAGAGTAAAGACTGTCTTTCTAGTGTGGTTTGTAGTGATTTGTAAGGAGGAGACATTCAACTAATTACTTGTTAAAGAATGTCTGTGAAAAGATTTAAATTAGTGTATTTAAATATTGACTTAATGATCACTAATGAGCTTGGGTGAGGAATTTGAACAAATGGAAACATTAAAATAGCAACAAATAAGAAAAGAAACTTGCAGGTGAATTATGTGAATACATATATGTTTTATGTCTTTTTTAAAGATTGTGGACAATTCTTTCTATTTTCTATTTTTTGTTTGTTTTTGGACTACACCTGACTCCGTTCAGGGCTTGTGCTCAGAGTCAACTCCCTCCAGGTGAGGGAATATAATGTAGTGCTAGGAACCAAACCTTCTGATGGCAACATGCAAAGCAAGACCCTTACTGGCTGTTCCATCTCTGTATCTTCAGATTCTGAACAATTCTAGAAAAAATGTCTGACTCCTTTTGCTTTTCAGCAATGGTAATATATATCAATAATGAGATAGGTTTAAAGCATACAAAGAAAAAGAAAAATAGTACTTATCACCCTTTTTATATAAAAATTTTTATATAATCCTTTTTTTTTTTATTATTCAGGGATAGATAGGTTCCCCAGCAATACTGGGAACTGTGGATCTATTCTCAGCAATACTCTGTCCAACTATGCCTGATGGTGCATTGCTGAGCCCAGAGGTACTGGTCACTCACAATTTTAAGTCTAGGATTAGCCACTTTTATTTTCCTCTGTACTGTTTTAGGCTTTCATTTCTACCAAAATCTATAGGAAAACAATTATTTCCTAAATATAGATCAAAAATAGAAAAGAAATGATTACCTTTTCATAAAACCTGTACTCTGTAAAGAAAGGATATGTTTTTTAAAAATTTAAGAAAAATGAAAGATTAAAGAAAGGAGGTGTTATTTAAAAATTAAAAGTATTGGGTGGCCAGAGAGATACTATAGTGAGTAAAGCATTTATTTGCCTTCTATGCAGCTGACCCATGTTTGATCCCTGCGACCATACATGGTTCCCCAAGCACCAACAGGTGTGGTCGATGAGCACAGAGCAAGGAGTAAGCCCTGATCAATGTTGGATGTCGCCAATAATAATAATAATAATAATAATAATAATAATAATAATAATAATAATAAAAAACAGTAATAACTAAAGTATATGCCTTGTTTCCACTTCACAGTTCTGATGTAGCTTTCTCTTGCATCTACACTGATGTAGATGTCAAGGGCTTGTTACTTTTTAAATTTCCTCCAGTTGATTCTAAAAAGTCCCAGGGAGATTGACATTCTATTAGATGAATTATTTATTAAAATACAGGATTAGGAAAGGTTTTTTTTTTCTCTCTCATTGTGACTGCTTCATTGCATGTGTTCTAAACCTTAGTTTAAACTGAGTTGTGAAAGTTATATTTTTTAACGAATGGCGGAAGACATAAAAATACGATTTTAGAAATAAATTTCTATTCTGTCATCAATAAATCTTTGGTTTCTAGACCTAGTTTCTATACCCAGGCATTAGTATTAATTCCTTGGGAGAAAGGGGTGTGATTGGAGAAAGTTGAAGCAACCCTATTCCAAAGTCTCATGAACTCAAGATAAAAACCTGTGATGAGAGCAGATGGGTCCTCCTGAGTGTGGTTCTTGGAGAATGATGAGGAATTATTATTATTATTATTATTATTATTATTATTATTACTATTATTATTAGAATGGAGGTGCCACCTATGATTGAGCCTCATATGCTGCACCCTACACAGGCCTGGCCAAAGGTTTGAGTGAGGGCAGGAATTCTTGTTTTACCAGTCTTGGGATATATCTAAGACCTCATTGTTCTATAAAAGGCAAGTTTTTTTTTTCTAATTGGCATTCTAGCTAGATAGGTAGGAATGTTTATATTTGAAAATTGTAGGAAGTGAGGGCCAGGCAGATAGCTCAAAAGACTGAGCACAGGCTTTGAGTTGAGGTGGTCTGGGTTTGATCTCAGAATCATGTATGTGCTTCTTTGAGCACTATCAGGAACAACCCTGGAGCATTGAGCTGAAAGGAGGCCCTAAGCACTATAAAGTATAGCCCCAAACCAAAACAAATCCCCCAAATTGAAATAAGCTAGTAGGGTTCTGTTTTTTTTAGTCCCCGTGCTACTGAATTCACTGCTTATTAGTAGTTGGTTGATTAAACCTTTTAATGTTAATTAAGTAGTGCCAGGATGTGGAGGAGGAAATCCTGACAAGCTGTACTAGGCTCACCCACATACAAACCAAAAATAGCTCTCATGGGAATTATCGATCATGGCTTCCTTAATCATGTTCACTTATTGTAGCAAGGCTAAATACTGTCGGCACTTAATGGTCATTTTCATTATCAGACAACAGAAGTTCTGGTTGTGATACTCATTTTCTCTGTGGAACATGCTTTACAAAACAGATTCTTTTAAATGAATTTTGTATGTGAGAGACCAGAGAAAGAATTTAAGTAACCACCACTAATTCTCTTCTGAAGATAAAATGTCTCATAAAGTGAAGAAAGCCTTTTATGAACCTTAAAATTGAGCTTCACTCATGTCCTCTTTTAATTTAGTTATGATTTTCAGTAGTCTCTAAAGAAAGGAAATCATTTATTTTCTAAGTTTGTTATTTTGAACAAAGCATAGTTCTTGATATTTATGTGGTTAAGGGTTTTTATAAAAAAGTTTATATTTTGATTTGCTTCTATTCTTGCATAGCACAAACCACTGAAAGTCTTGATCTGAAAAAACATGAGATAAGTATAAATAGACTATATAGAATACTATACTTAGGTGTGTATATATGAACATACATGTGTGTATTTATCTATGTACGTACATAGTAAATACATGAATCAAAGTTAAAACTAAAGTGCCTAAATCTGAAAGGTCTAATTCAGACCTGTAGCATTTACTTTACCCCATCATTTCAGAACTAAAACAGTTTCTTGATACTTCTCTAGACAGTAAGTTTTACAGATGGCACAGAATAATAACATGCTTATTTAATTGATTGACATATGGGCCACTAAGCAGCCTCATTAGGAGAAAGATCTTGATGTCTACATGGCTCTAGAGCCAGTTGCTAAGACCTTTGAACCAGATGTTTTCTCATTTTAAAGAATATTCCAGACCCTTAGTTTAAAGAAGATGGGATAGTCTGGAAGAATAGTCTCTGATAAAGGGGTGGTTAGCATATGAACCTTTTTTTTCTTTGAAAATGACCTGGGAACTATACCACGTCTGAGCACTCACCTGGTAGGAAAAATGAATTGGAAGGTGCAGCCATGCTTCAAATTTACTTACACTTTCATTCATCAAGTGTTGAGTTCCTTCTAGGTATGAAACAAATTAAGCCAGGCCCCACTTTCAGGGTCCTTGCATTCTAAAAGGGAGGAGAGAGAGAATAAATGAAAAAATTCTATTTATGAGTACAGTAAAGAAGATAAGACAGTGTGTGTGTGACAATGTTTGGGGAGGTTCCACCTTAAACTGGAGAGGGAGGGAGACCTGCTAAAACTAAACTTTGCTGCAGAGAAGATAGACATGATAATTGAAGGGTGGGAGTCCACAAAGTGGGGATTTTCATCCAAGCTAGGAATGGCATTAATATGTCTTAAGAGCTGGGAGAAAGCCGCATTAGTAGTAGCAGGAGTGGAGTTGCCAAAGGGGACAGAGCAGGAAATGAAGTCAGAACCAAGCTGAGCAAAAATCTCAGAGGGCTTTGTGCTTCATTTTATACACAGCTTTAGGCCTTGATGCCATTGCTGGGCCATGCTTCTAAATGTGTTGTTTTATTGTTGTTTGTAAGTCTGACTCACATTTAAGTGAGTGTGTCTAGTCTGGTGCCGTCATGTCACAGTGTGGCTCTCAGTTTGCTCTCCTGGAACTAGGATTTGCAGCTGTGTCTGGGTATCAGAACATCTGGACGTAACGCTACTGCTTTTGGAACACCACCAAAGACTGCAGCAGAGAGCTGGTTCTGTTAGAGAAATCAGACTTTATTATACACGAATCTAACTATTATACATGCTCTTATTTTTGGATCACAAGAAGAAACTGTACATTAATTGTGTTATCCCTAGTCTCACACTTTCTCCTTGAGGGAATTGGGGGTAGATGCACATTCAGAGATACTCAGAGCCTACTCCAGGGATATAACCAGGCTCAGTTGCATGCAAATCACGTATCTGAACCCTTGTACTAATAACTCTCTGGCCCCTCTAAACTTCCCTATCACTTTTTTGCTAGTGTCTGCTAGCATCTAAGCTAAAATAAAGATAGAAACTGCATATGTGGGGCCAGAGCAATAGCACAGTGGGCAGGGCATTTGCCTTGCATGCAATCAACCTAGGTTTGATCGCTGGCATCCTATATGGTCTTCCGAGCCTGCCAAGAATAATTTCTGTGTGCAGAGCCAGGATTAACCTCTGAGTGTTGCTGGGTGTGGCCCAAAACAAAAACAAACTGCATATGCTTGAGAAAAGTACCCTTTTGCTCATCATCTAAAGGACAGAAAGATGAAAGTAAGGAAAGGGAAATGGCATTGAGAAAGGAGGTTTCTGGTTGGTTTGGTTTGGTTTAGTTGTTTGTTTTTGAGCAACACCTATGATCTCAGTACTTCTAGCTCTGTTCAGGGATCACTCCTGACAGGAGATCATATGTGCTGCCAGATTTGATCAAACTCATGCAAGGTAAATACCTTATTTGCTATACAATCACTGGTCCAGAATATTCCGTAGTGCTAGGAGCTAACTCGCAATTGCTGGGGAAGGGCCAACCTGAGTTCAATTCCAATTGAACACAGAGGGTCACTCAGCACTGTCAGGAGTGGTACCTAAGCTCAGAGTCAGGAGTAAGTCCTGAACATGGCTGGGTGTGCCCTCCCCCAACCCGAAAAAGAAACGAAAAGAGTTTAAAAAAGATTGTAAGACAGTGAATCAAAATAGCTTTACACTGTTTTAGCTGACAGTAAGTGGGAGATGATATTTTAGGCATGGAATGTGGTATAGGGTAGGTATTAAGCTGGAAATTTATTTATTTCCAGGTTCCATGTCCAGGAGGAAAAGCAAAATTCCAAGAGGCACTTCACTGATTCAAACTTGTGGAATTGGGGTGGTGGGAACAATGGAGAAATGAGGAATGTCAGAAAATTAAAGGCAATTTATAAAGTAACCCAGAAGAAAATATTGGAAGTAAAAGATAATATTGGAGGCAGGGGATTTGACACAGTGAGAGGGTGCACACCTCACATGTG
Organism: Suncus etruscus; assembly: GCF_024139225.1. NCBI lineage: Eukaryota > Metazoa > Chordata > Mammalia > Eulipotyphla > Soricidae > Suncus > Suncus etruscus. The sequence continues at coordinate 26,622,691 of NC_064859.1, forward strand.
AGGCCCTGAGCCAATTCCACAAGATAATTAGATAATTAAATGATATTTATGCAAGATCCATAAGAAGTGGGATAGGGAGAGGAGAAAGAATGCAGATTACATGAATAGAAACTAGTATTTGAGCTCTAAGATTCTTGAGGGTAAAACAAAAACAAGTCCAATCCAGCCTTATTCATCACTAGATCTACTGAGTTCATTCACCTGGATATAAAAGGAACATTAATTTGGGGCCGGAGAGATAGCATGGAGGTAAGGCGTTTGCCTTTCATGCAGGAGGTCATCAGTTCGAATCCCGGCGCCCCATATGGTCCCCTGTCCTTGCCAGGAGCAATTTCTGAGCCTGGAGCCAGAAATAACCCCTGAGCACTGCCGGGTGTGACCCAAAAAACCACAAAAAAAAAAAAAAAAAAGGAACATTAATTTAGCATTTAATTCAACATGAAGTGCTGAATGCTTGAGTTATGCACATTTGTAAATCTCTAGGATATTAGATCATTTCCAAATATCCTTTGAATGGTACGGTCTTCTCCAGTGAATTACATATGCTATGTACCTTATATAGTACACATAATATGGGGCTCTTTTACTAATGTGATTATACACAGTACTTGGAGCAGCAGCCTTTTAAATTAAAGAAACGTCTCAAGATGGCCCATTCCTCCTCATAGCAATGCCTTTGGTATAGACAGGTACACAAATCTTTGCATTGAATGGGTCCCAGAGAGAACAGGTTATAAACATTCTCCGTTTATGGGCCTCTTCAGGGAAAACTATTGGAGACACAAACATTTTTGTTCCTGTAACCATCTGGAAAGAATATCTTTATTATGTTCTCATTTCTACAGAGGATCTTAAAGAGCCACATTAAATGCCAAAGATTTCATATTTGCAAACCAATGGAAATGGTACAGTTGATACTACTTGAGTGTCTCATTAGTGAGATGAGAGGAAAAGCAGGTTAAAACTCATTGTTTTTGAAAGTTACATACTTTGACACGATAGATAATGGACTAAAAAGCAAGCTGCTTTTATTTTTAGGAACTGTTTAACAGATTTTTTTGTTATAGATTTTATTTAAATCCTAGAGTGGAGCCATTAATATCACATATAAGTATTGCATACATAAATAATGTATTTTTTCTCTCTTCTCTCAAGATTGAAAAGGCCAAACCCATTAAATGTGGAACTTTTGGTGCTGCATCCTTACAGCAGAGATACTTAGCTACTGGGGATTTTGGTGGCAATCTTCAGATATGGTAAGATTAAACCGTTTTAAAACAGGAGATAAGCAGACTCTTTAACTGTTTTGTTTCTCTTCCTCTAGGGGTCTCAAACTCAATTTACCTGGGGGCCGCAGGAGGCAAAGTTGGGGTGATCCTTGAGTGCAAAGTCAGTAGTAAGCCTTGAACATTGGGGGGTGCGACCCAAACAACTAAAACAAAACAAAACAAAAACAGATTCCTCTAGGGCAGGGCCACAAAATGTTGTACGGAGGGCTGTTTGTGGCCCGCAGGCGGCAAGTTTGAGACCCCTGCAAGGATTACAGTTTAAAAATATTTGTTCAGTTTTTACTTACAAACATGTGAGAATAATCTTTTTGTTTGATTCTGGCTTTTGTTTGACTTCACTTGGCTGAACTCAAGGCTTATTCCTGCTTTTCACTCAGGGATCACTCTTGGAAGAGTCTGGGGACCATATAGTATTCTGGAGACTGAATTCTGTTTGGCCGCTTGCAAAGCAAGTGTCTTAATTGCTGTACAATCTCTTGGGCCTCTACAAATAATCTTTTCAAGTCTATTTCTAGTTATTTTTAGCCAGGATCCATTTTAAAATGCTAACTGGTATTCTTTAGATCTTTTTGATCATCTGAGGAGTCATTAATACTGTTACTAGCATTTAATTCCCTCTGCTTATAAATAAAGGACTGTTTTTCCTTCACCTTTAAGCATAATGTATATTAAAATGTACATTAGATATTTTTCGGGGGTCACATCCGGTGGTGCTCAGGGGTTACTCCTGGCTATCTGCTCAGAAATCGCTCCTGGCATGCGCAGGGGACCATATGGGACACCAGGATTTGAACTACCTTTGGTCCTGGGTCTGCTGCTTGCAAGGCAAATGCTCTACCGCTGTACTATCTCTTCGGCCCCAAAATGTACATTAGATTTTTAACTTTAAGTATTGTTTACATTTCAGCAAGATATTTGGCATCAAAAGTTCTAGGGGTTTCTTATTTTTTTTTTTTTTTTTTTTTTTTGGTTTTTGGGCCACACCCGTTTGACGCTCAGGGGTTACTCCTGGCTATGTGCTCAGAAATCGCCCCTGGCTTGGGGGGACCATATGGGACGCCGGGGGATCGAACCGCGGTCCTTCCTTGGCTAGCGCTTGCAAGGCAGACACCTTACCTCCAGCGCCACCTACCCGGCCCCGCGGGGTTTCTTATTTTTAACATTTAGTTGCGCTTTAGTTCACAACTAACCACAACTCTTTAGAAAGTGATAGGTCTGTTGAGCAAGCCTGTTTTCAAAATTATCTACATTTTTTTTCTTTGTGTGTGTGTGGGGGGGGCATTCAAGAGTCATAAATAACATAGAGATGTCTATGTTCACTATGATTTTGTTCTTTCTGATAAGTCCTAGGAAGAGAGTCCATATCTGTTTTGAGTATATTTATATTCCTTATCCAAAGAAGCACTTAGCCCAAAGATGAAGTCAAATAGATATTTTATAAAAAATAGTAGTTGACATTGTCCAACTGAATCAACAATAGTTGACATTTAGACTTTAAATGAACTGAATTTGTTTATCTTTATATGAAAAATTATCAATATTTTAAATTTAATTTTTAACCTAGAATATTAGCTAGAGTTTAACATATTAATTCTTCTTTGTTTACTTTTCTTTACTTTTCAGAGCTATCTTATTTTAGTTGTTTGAAGTATATAATCTTGGGGCTGAAAAGATAGCACAGCAGTAGGGCATTTGCCTTGTGTGAAGCTGACCGGGGACAGACATGGGTTCGATTCCCAGCATCCCATATGATCCCCCAAACATGCAAGGAACAATACCTGAGAGCAAAGCCAGAAGTAACTCCTGAACACTGCCAGGTGTGACCCAAAAACCAAACAATGTCCTAGGAAGAAACACTCTCTTAACTCATTCTCATTTTGAATCTGCTGCATTGAAATTAAAATAGTACATTCAATTACGTGGACATATTTAGCTGTCTTAGAATCAATATAGAACAGAACAAAGATATTCTAATTTTCTCTTTGCTTTAAACTGTTTACTAATTAATTTAGAAAACATCAGTAGCGGGGCTGGAGAGATAGCACAGCGGTAGAGCATTTGCCTTGCATGTGGTCTACCCAGGAATGACCCAGGTTAGATTCTCGGGTTCCTACATGGTCCCTTGAGCCTGCCAGGAGCAATTTCTTAGCACAGAGCTAGAAGTAACCCCCGAGTGCCGTCGGGTGTGGCCTAAAAATTAAAAATTAAAAAAAAAAGGAAAAGAAAAAGAAAACATGAGTAGGGTATATCAGAGATAGTATATTAGGTAGGTTGGCTTTTTCCCCTTCACATAGCCAACCTCATGTTTAATCGCTGGGCACCCCATGTGGTTCCCCAAGTACTGCCAGGAGTGATTCCTGAATGCAGAGCAAGTAGTAACCCCTAAACATTGCCAGTTATGGCCTCCAAACTAAATAAATCGTTTTGATTTTAATGAAATGTTATTAATAAGTCTTGTTCCATTGATAAGTTATATCATAAATAACTATGTTCATTTTTAATAAAGGACTGAGCTATTGTAAAGAAACATGAATAGAAGCTCTATCCAATAGGAAAGCAGAAGAATGAGCCAGATAGATAGCTTTGCATCAGGCCTGAGATCATGTTTTGCATGCAGGAGACCCAGGTTCGACCCCCAGCAGTGTTTGTGCCACCAGGAGAGACTTCCAAACACAGATCTGGAACCAGTCCCCAAGCATGACAAGCTGTGGACCTCCTTACCTCAATAGAAGAAGGAAAAGAGGAGGGGAAATAGAGGAGGCAAGAAATGGGTGTTTTAACATAACCACTGAAGCCTTAAGTCATCCTCCTGCTAACATTAACTCACACACATGTAGTAATGAGCATGTTCTGAAGTCTTGATTCAAGATTCAAATCTTGATTCAATTCTTGATTCAAGGCAGACTTCTCCTAGCTTGGCAGTAGGTTTATTGTGACCAGCGTGACCATTCATTGAAAAACATTCAAATAGAAGGAAATTGGTGTGAGGAAATAATAGATTCTAGGGGCCGGAGAGATAGCATGGAGGGTAAGGAGTTTGCCTTTCATGCTGAAGGTCATCGGTTCGAATCCCGGCATCCCATATGGTCCCCCGAGCCTGCCAGGAGCAATTTCTGAGCACAGAGCCAGGAGTAACCCCTGAGTGGTGCCGGGTGTGACCCAAAAACCAAAAAAAAAAAAAAAAAAGAAAGGAAATAATAGATTCTAGTGCTCACTTATACTAAAATATAAGCACATATATTAAAATTGGAACAATACAGAGAAGATTAGCATGGCCTTTGCACAAGGATGACACACAAATTCGTGAAGCATTCCATATTTAAAAAGAAATAGATTCTATAAGAAACTATGCTTTTGTAGTAAAAACTATTCATTTTCTGCTTCAAAAAGAACTCAATATCAAACTTTGAAAATCTAATTTGGAAATCGTCTAATTCACTTCGAAAATAGCTCATACTTACAACAATACTATACAGATTTCAATAAAACAGAGTCAGCAGGTGTGAATCTGCATCTCTGAAATCTTCATTCATTATTTTATAGGAAGAGCTAGTGTGTCTGTGCTTACCAGTAAGCACATCTTGTCACTCAGGTGCCGTTCACCCTAGAGATCATCTTTTTATTCTTTTGGCTTTTGGACCAGACCCAGGGCTTACTTCTGGCTTTATTATCAGGGATCACTTATGGCAGGACTTTGGGGGATCAAACCAGGGTCAGTTGTTTGTAGGCAGGTTCCTTACCCACTCTATTATCTCTCCTGGAGAACAAAGATTGGGTTCTGGAGCAAGAGTCCTAGTTGAATTGAAAAATATAAATTATATTAATAGGAAAGGTCTATTTGCTAAAATAATAATAGTATTAATAATTGTTATATGTGGTTTTGGGGCCACACCCAGTGGTGATCAAGGCTTATTCCTGTCTCTACACTTAGGGAATTATTCCTGGCAGGGCTTGGGTGACCATATGAGGTGCTAGAGATTAAACTTGAGTCAGTTACATGCAAGGCAACCACCCTGCTTGTGCTGTTGCTCTGGCCCAGAAGCCTAATTTTTAATCAAAAATTTAGGTATGGTCAGCATTCTTAAATTTTAATAGCAAAATAAATGCTGGGGACATGTGATGAAATTAAGTGGTTGTCCTCTGCTATTTAGGAATTTGGAAGCTCCAGAGACCCCAGTATATTCAGTCAAAAGCCACAAGGAAATCATAAATTCGATCGATGGTGTAGGTGGGCTAGGAATCGGGGAAGGAGCACCTGAAATTGTGACTGGCAGCCGAGATGGTGAGTCAAAGTATTCTGTGTGTTCTAATTTCTTTGAAAGACATCTCTCTACAACAGGGCTGTCTCCTGTCTAAGTAGAAATCTTCCTCAGTAGCCCTACTGCCACAGCTAACATTCTACTTGTTCAGTAACTACAACCATATTTCCCTCAGTGGCTTGAGACTTCAGAAGAGTTTGAGATACTCAAGATAGAAAGGCAATAGCACTGACTCTTTTAGTTCTGAACTAGTTCAAGTGTTAACAACCATGGTTTCCTACGAACCCTAAGGATTGAGCGTTTCTTTACAGAGTTTCAAAGCAGCTGACAGTATACTGTGGGTGGCAGTTTCTCATTTTCTTTTTTTAAAAAGCAGGATTCGTACTTGTGAAAATTGTCAGATTGACAGCTGGTGGAAAATTGAAGTTCTGTGATCCTTGCAGTGAGCACTGTAGAAGGTTCCAAGGGTACCAGCTCAGCTTTCCACCTGTCCGCTGTGATGAAACATGGGTTTCTTGGTATCTTACACCTTTCTGAATGACTGGAAATGAGTGAGAATTCTGTTGTGTCACAGGGGTACAGTAAACATGTCAACAAAGTTGGCATGACTAGTTTTTAATAACTGCCTGAGACTATAATACAACTGTTTAAAAAATAAAAAGAAGAGCCAGATTGACAGTACAGTGGTTAACGTGCTTGCCTTGTGTGAGACCACACCTGATTCATCCCCAGCAGTTAATATCCCTTGAGAACTGCCAGAAGTGATTCCTGAGAACAAATAAAAAATAAGCCCTGAGCACCGCCAAGTATAGCCTCTCCCCAAACAAAGAGGGGTTTGTTGTTTTTGTTTTGGAGGGGGAAGATTAATGCCATGCTCAGCATTGCTCAGGGTATATTCCCTGTGGTGCTTAGGGAACCATGATGTGTTGACGGAATTGAACTTTGACCTCCTTCATGCAAAGCTTGTTCTCTTTGAGCTATCTCCTTAACCCCAAGATACAATTTTCTGTAATAATTGAAATTGACTGTACTTTTTGACATCAATTATTATTTTCTATCACAAATGCAATATGGAATATAGAAGGAAAAATAACAGACTACACTAGCATAGCTGTTAGATTTTTATCCCACAGTAGTATATACAGTTTTTTTTTTATCCTTTTAAATTCAGGGTATTTTTATTTGGATATGTATATATATATTTGGGCTCACACTCGTCGGTGCTTAGGGGTTACTCCTGGCTCTGCGCTCAGAAATTGTTCCTAGCAGGCACGGGGGACCATATGGGATGCCGGGATTTGAACTACTGTCCCTCCTGGATCGGATGCATGCAAGGCAAACACCCTACCGCTCTGCTATCTCTCCAGCCCTAATATTCATTACTTTTGTCAGTGTTCTTGGCCACATGCCTTTAATGTACATTCAGTTTGCTTTAAGCTTTCTGTTCGTTGCTTTTGGAAAATGACTTAAAGTTTATGAAGAATTGAATACCATCATGTATATAACTCATTTGGAGTAAAGATGTTTTTAATTGTAAAAAGTTCCAAGGTACCTGTTAACATTGTCAGTGACAGTACATAAGATCACTTTCCATTCTATACTTTAAGCATTGATTTACATTCCCCTTCTAGTTTTTGTTGTTGTTGTTGTTGTTGTTGTTGTTGGGGGAGTAATTGAGGGAGAGGTCACACCCATCAACGTTCAGGTTACTCCTGGCTCTGTGCTCAGAAGTCGTTCCTGGTAGGCACCGAGGACCATATGGGATGCTGGGATTTGAGCCACAGTCTGTTTGAATCAACTGCATGCAAGGCAAGTGCCCTACCACTGTGCTATCTTCAGCCCCCTCTTCTAGTTTTGTAGATAAAAGTTCATAGAATTTAACAGTGCAACTTTTATTAATCTTGTCTATATTTGTTTACCAGTTAATTTTGTTTCAATGAATAGTCAGGTTTTTCTTTGTTTATTTAGCTCTTGTCATCTTAATATGGATCTTATCAATTTCTTTGAACCCTGTAGAGTAATTTAATAATCTCTTATCCTATCTATGGGAAATTATTTTCTCCTTAAAGTAGCCTTTTTAGTGGTTTACTTACTTTTATCCTTGGAGATAAATCTAGTAAGATGTTCCAGCCACCCCCCTCCTTTTTTTGCCCTTTCCTGTTTTTCTCAGGTACTTGTTTTCTAGCCATTTTATTACATGCATTTGCCTTTCTCATAAATGGTGGCACAGTTTAGTTAATGTTTATGATTTGCATTAAAATGAGAGGTTTGAAATTAAATAGAGAAGAATTATTGGTTAATTTTATTTAATACTTCCCTCTTCTCTGTTGCCTCAGGGAAATTAAACGTAATTGTGTATAAAATAGGATTCTAAAAGTCAAGATAAGAAATTATAAATGTAAAAACTTAAAGTTTATCTGTATAAGAAAAATACCAGTGATTGGGGCTAAAATTTTAGCACAGTAAGCAGGGCCTATCCATCCAAAGTTTTTTTTGTTTTGTTTTGTTTTTTTCTTTTTTCTTTTTTGGGCCACACCTGGTGGAGCTCAGGGGTTACTCCTGGCTGTCTGCTCAGAAATAGCTCCTGGCAGGCATGAGGGACCATATGGGACACTGGAATTCGAACCAACCACCTTAGGTTCTGGGTTGGCTGTTTGCAAGGTAAACACCGCTGTGATATCTCTCCGGCCCCAAGCAGGGCCTTTGCCTTGCATGCGGCCAACTCAGATGCTATCCCCAGCATCCCATATGCTCCCCCAAGCTTGCCAACAGTGATTCTTGAGCACAGAGACGGGAGTAACTATTTAGCATCGCTGGGTGTGCCCAAAAATAATTTAAAAAAGAGAAAAAACTCAGTGATTATATAGATTATAAGAAAAAATTAAAATGACACTAGTATTATTCCATATAAATGATGTATTATTAGTCAAAGAATCTACAGCAAAGTTTCCTTACTATTAGTGGTATTTTCTTTTAATTGTCACAGTTACAAAGTTATTCATGATTGGGTTTCAGGCATACAATGTTTCATTACCAGTCCCTTCACCAGTGTCTCCGTCCCTCCACCAGTTCCCACTTCCATTTTCTTCCCAACCCATTTGTGGAATTTTTAATTTTTTTTGTTTTTGCTTTCATGTTTGGAGGGGATTTGGGTGGGGCACACTGGCAGTGGTCAGGGACCATTCATGACTTAGTGTTCAGGAGTGACCCTGACATTACTTAGAGGGACTAAATGTAGTCCTGGAATCTCAGTGGAATTGGCTATGCAAGGTTAGTGTCCCAAAACCTTGTATTCTCAACTTGCCTGCATAAGAGAGCCAAGAAGATGCCATTGAACACAATCTCCAGGGCCCAAACCCAGAGAGCCATTAAAGGACTGCTGCCTTGCTCCCTGTCTACTTTCCTGCACAAGACAGCCAAGAAGATGCTATTGAACACAATCTCCAGGAACCAAACCCTGTAAGGTGGAGCCAAAGGAGCATGGCCGCTCCACTTTATTCAGCGGCCGCACGCATCTTCTAACCCAGGAACCCTCGCACAGCACATAGTAGAAACCACTATACAGGTGTTGCAGTGGGGGAAACAATGCAGGATAACACCATGCATAGAGAATGAAGATGACCTGAAAAGCCTATCGGATAAGGAATTTAGATTATTACTATGGAGGATGCCCAAAGGACTCAAAGCAAGCATAGATAGATCTGAACATATCATAATGACAGAACTTACAACTGAAATAAGAGTTCTGAAAAATTCGGTAGATGAAATGAACACCTCAATGAAAAGCCTCTCCAAAGGAGTAATTGCAGCTGAGGACGGGGTCAGTGAGCCAGAGGATGAGATGCAGAACAACTTCATACAGCAGAAGAGATTGGAAAAGAACCTTAAAGCAAATGATCAGACAATGAATAAACTACTCAAAATAGTAGTCTTTGATGAAAATAGAAGTCTTTGATAAACTCAGCAGAAACAACAGAGACCCAGGAAGAGAATATTAAGAAGTGTTAGGGGAAGAGTAAGAAGAGGAAAAAGAGGAAGAATAAGAGGAAGAAGGGGAAGAAGAATAAAAAGAAAAAGGGAAGAGAAAGTAAAAGGAGGAAGAAGGAAAAGAAGAGAAGAAAAGAAGGGGCAGAAGAAAAAAAAGAAGAGGAGGAAGGAAAAAAAAGAAAATGAACTGAAGATTTATTTTTTAATTTATTTTTTTATAATAGTGTCTTTGTTTAAGCACCGTGATTATAAACATGTTTGTAGTTGGGTTTCAGTTAAAAATAAAAGAAAAAAACAAAAACAAAAAAACCTTGTATCCTCTCCAGCCCAACAATTATGGGTTTTAGTCAGTCACATTTTGTGGATTTAGAACAGTTGATTTTTGTCCATTATTTGGAAATCAAGTCAGATAGTAACATGCAGGTTAAATTTTTGTTATTAAATGTAACTCCCAATTAGATGTCCAAAGATTATGCAGTGTTTTGTAGATGTTAATTACATATGGTATTCTATGTGTAAGAAGCCTTAGGCAGGGGCCGGAGAGATAGCAAGGAGGTAGGGCCGGAGAGATAGCAAGGAGGTAAGGCGTTTGCCTTTCATGCAGAAGGTTGATTGTTCGAATCCCGGCATCCCATATGGTCCCCTGAGCCTGCCAGGAGCGATTTCTGAGCATAGAGCCAGAGTAACCCCTGAGAGCTGCAGGGCCTGACCCAAACCCCCCACCCCCCAAAAGAAGAAGAAGCCTTAGGCTGAGAATACAGACTGAAAAATGTGGTATTCATTCTTAAATTTTGCTAATTCACTTTTATTATTAACAGGAACTGTGAAAGTTTGGGACCCAAGGCAAAAAGATGATCCTGTTGCTAACATGGAACCTGTTCAAGGAGAAAATAAAAGAGACTGTTGGACTGTGGCATTTGGTAAATTGTTGAAGAAATCTTGTATTTGACGTGTCAGACAGTAAGAAGCACTGTGCTCCAGGAAAGTCCTGGTAGTGGTTTAGTCTTGTTTATGAATCATTCATACAGTTCATTGAGGCAAATAGTACAATAATGGCTAATGTCAGTCTCTGGGACCTAGTTTGAATCATTACCAGGCCATCTGTTGATCGTGTAACCTGGGGCAGGTACTAAGATTCTCTATTTCCTTATTACTTCATTTATAAAGTGGAAATAATAATAGTTTAATTTACTTAATAATGTTGTTATGAGGATTCAGTAAATCAGTACATGTAAAGTATGTACTATGACACATAGATTAAGTGCTGAAAATATCCGGTATTATTATGTGTATCAAGTGAGATGATGTAGCAGTGCATTTGAAAGGTTTAACTTTTTATATTATTGTAAAAATCATGGCTTGAGAGACAGTGTAATTGGGTTAGGTGCTTGCCTTGCATTCCATAGATCCCTGTTGGATCCTTGGCAGTGTCTGTGGCCTGAACACCACCAGTGTCCTATATGCACACAGAGTCTGGACACCATCAGGTGTGACCAAGCTTCCCCCACCCTCCAAATAAAACAAATTAATAAAATCAAATTGATAATCAGAGGAAATTTTTAGATTTACTATTCAAAAAGCAAAAATTACTAAGTTAAAGTTAAAATGTGTTTATATATTATGATAAGTCACATAAAATTTAAGACATGGATACTTTAAGACAGATTTCAGGGTTAGTATTTAGAACCGCCATCCAAAAATTGATGAAACAATTCAAAAGAATTACTTTTGAGTCCACTAAAAAAGCCTTTTAATTGTAGGGCTAATAAATATAAATTTTAAATATAGAATATTAAATATAAAAAAACAGTTTTCTGGAGGCCAGACCAATAGCATAGCAGTAGGGCATTTGCCTTGCACGTGGATAACCCAGGACAGACCTGGATTCAATTCCCAGAAACCAATATCAGGGGTGGCGAACAAGTTCAACACAAAGAGCCAAAATTTTAAACTGTGAGAGTCAGAGAGCCACACCACGCAGTGACCTGCCAAAACAGACAAACACTCACACAAAAGCATATAATTTTAACAATAATATATTAAAAACATAATTGCATTTTGTCATTTTGAGTGAGGATAAAAATCCTGCAGTAATGGTGAGGATGCGCTATGTCCTCCACACTAAGAACTAACAGCAAGATGGGAGCAGAACAAAATCCAAACTTGGCAAAGAGCCACAGTATACAAAATAATGATAAGAGGCAAAGAGCCGCATTCATTTTGGTTGAGAGCCGCGTATTTGCCACCCCTGCCAATATGATCCCCTGAGCCTGTCAGGAGTGATTTCTGGGTGTAGAGCCAGAGTAACCCCTGAGCACTGCCAGGTGTAATCCAAAAAAACAAAACAAAATTCTCCATTTATTTTTCAATTGTCATGAAAGCTAGATATTTTCAGAGTACCCTGGGCTTGCATGCATACTTTAGCCTTAGGAAGCATATAGCACAGCAGTAGGGTGTTTGTGGGACAGACCTGGGTTCTATCTCCAGCATCCCATATAGTCCCCAGAACCTGCCAGGAGCAATTTCTGAGTGCAGAGCCAGGAATAACCCCTGAGTACCACTGGCTGTGGCCCAAAAACCAAAAAGGGGGGGGGGGGATAAGAAGCATATAGCTTGAGGCTGAGGGTCAGTACAGGGGCTAAGGCATTCGCTTTTCACACATCTAACCCCAATTTGAGCCTGGGTAGCCTATGATACCCTGAACACCATTGAATATAGCCCAGGCTCCTCATGCTACCTCAAACCCCACCATAAAAAAGTATATAACATAGCAGAAAAGATGTGATAGCTCCATTAAATGGTACAGAGTAGGAATGATCAAAAAGTCCATTTTAATGCAGAAGGAAGTTTGTGGGAGAGATGACTGGGGAAAAAAAGCTTTTTGACCTCAAAATTTAAAATAAGGGATTTGAGGCTGGAGAGATAGCATGAAGGTAGGGCATTTGCCTTCCATGCAGATGGATGGTGGTTCGAAGCCTGGTATCCCATATGGTCCCTAGAGCCTGCCAGGAGTTATTTCTTAGAGCCAGGAGTAACCCCTGAGCGCTGCAGGTTTGACCCAAAAAAACAAAAAATTAAAAAATAAAAAATAAGGGATTTGAGTCACTGAAATTGCATGAAAATTTCAAGCATAAGGAATAGCTTGAAAAGTACCCAGGAAAGTATGTAGAAGCAATGAATAGGAATAGCTCTCTAGCTGGCTCAGGGGTATTGCCAGCCAGAAGAATAGAGATGTCTGGAAGGAGTGGTAAATCTCTAAAGGTATTTATAAAGATAATTAGACTTTTAGGAAAATTAAGGTGGTGGTCTATAGTGAAGAGAGATGAGTGGCAGAACCTGACTGCCAAAGCTCTTTCCATGAGAAACCTAGTCAGGAGAATAGAGCAGAAGTTCTTAAGTAAAAAGATAGTATCATGGAAGCATGCAAGGCAAGCACCCTCACTACAATGCCCTCTGTCCAATCTCTTCTTAAGGTTTTAAGCAATCTCTTCATCAAAGGTTCCCAAAATTATTTGGCCTTTCATCCATTATTCAGAAAAAAAAAAATCTCTGGAAATCAGCCTTCTTTAAGCAAAGTGGCCCCTGAGATTCTAACAACCATGACTGGTTCCAGTCACCCCCAAAGTTGGGACAGAATCTCTTACTGCTGTAAATAGACACCAAGCTCTAAAATTTTGTAACTTGATTTCCAGGCAATGCTTATAACCAGGAGGAACGTGTTGTTTGTGCCGGCTATGACAATGGGGATATCAAACTGTTTGACCTCAGAAATATGTCGTTGCGATGGGAAACAAACATAAAGAATGGGGTAATGTACATTCAGATTATTTATAGTTTCTCTGCACATGTCTTCAAGCCTACCTCTGAACTACTACAAAAGGGAAGCGCTAAATAAAATTCATCTCTTGAAAGTCCCTCTGCTTAGAGTTCTTTGGTTTGATGGTGGTGGTGGGGCGGGAGGGGGTTGGAATCTTTACTTTTGAGAATTTCATGAAAATTTTAACTCCTCTTTCCAGAAAGTGAACCCCACCCAGTGGTGGTAAGACAGTGCCAGTGAGTCACCAGCCTCTGGAAGCAAGGCAGTACTAGAGTAAAATTAGTAGAACGGCCCTTTCTGTTACTATTAGGAAACTTGAAATATTAGAAAGGAAAAGCCTCCTCAAGTACTGTCACTCACATCTTTGCTTCTTAAGTCATGTGCCTTTCGTGAGAAAGGTGGCCCCCTCCTGGTTTCTAAAGTCAGCCTCATGTGAATAAGACAGACATATATATAACAACTCTTAAGATGTAACAACTCTAAATGCATCTGTTGGACAAGAGGACTCAAAATGGATTTGTTGATCTTAGTAACCAAGAATTTTTTTGATCATTTTGTTTTGGTACCACACCCAGTGATGGTTGAGACTATTCCCAGTTCAGTGCTTAGGGTTGCTCCTGGCAACTTATAGTACCATGTGGTGCCGGGGATGAATCCAGGCAGCCTGTATGTAAAGCATGCACTCAGCCCTCACTGGCCCAAGGAGAAATATTTTTACAGTTAAAAGTATATAATGTGAACTACAGTGCCATAAAAAAAAGAAAGGGCCATAAAGGCAAGTTGATTGGTAGGAGGGAAACTAGGGACATTGGTGGAGTGAAATTGACATGGTAAAGGGATTTGTTTTGGGACATTGTATACATGACTAAAAATCAGTCATGACTAACTTTGTAATCACTGCTTCAGTTAAAAAAAATCTTTTAAGTATTTCATGTGAGCTGTGCGTATAGTTTAAGAGACCTAATTTCAGTCACCAGCACTGCATGGCCTTCTAGGCACTGCCATGAGTGGCCCATATTTAAATTTTTCTAAATTATTTTATGAAATGGTCTAAAAAATAAGTGAATGCTTTTACTGTACTAATAATTTAAAGTCATATTAGTTCACTGAAAAGAATATCCTGACTAAAACTGATTAGATCATAAGTAATATATTTTTTTCTTTTCAGGTATGTAGCTTGGAGTTTGACAGAAAAGACATAAGTATGAATAAGTTAATAGCTACATCTCTGGAAGGGAAGTTTCATGTTTTTGACATGAGGACACAGCATCCAACCAAAGGTTTTGCTTCTGTTTCAGAGAAGGTAAATAGGAGGGAAATGTTTTCCTATGAAGCTTTTCTTCAGAGCATATTTGAGGCTAATACATAGAATTAGTCACCAAGGTTTCTTCCAAGTCTTTACGTGAAGAGCTATTTTTATTTTATTCTTGTGGGCTCTTGACAAGTTTTTCTGCACAAAGAATACCTTTGTGATCAATTTAAGATTTTGGGATAATAATGAAGATCTCAGTTGGCTAGAAATCTTGTGTTTTGGAAAGCAGTCACAAGAAAACCAAGTTAGTAAGTTGAACAATACCTAGCCTGATGTTCCTTAATTAATAATATATGTACTAATACCTACTTATATACTTTCCAGAATAAATAAACATATGTATATTTTATCTTGTCATACTTTATTTTTCAGTTTGCTATATTAAGTAAAATTATGTATAGCATTAATAGATGTGCTTGATATATCATAGGGCCTCGGGTGCATTAATGTATTTATTTATAAACACTTATCTGCATGTTAACTCTGTCTTATGCCAAATAATATTTGGGGTATCTTCAAGTAGAGCATAGGTATTTTGAGATTAGAAAGATCAAGAAGAGGGGTTGAAGGAAAATACTGGCTAAAACAAATAAGGTGATGTCTAGAATAAGAGGGTGGCATAAAATTCACACTGAAACTTTTTTTTTTTTTTTGTCTTTGGTCACACCCGGCAGTGCTCAGGGGTTACTCCTGGCTCCACGATCAGAAATCACTCCTGGCATGCTCAGGGAACCATATGGGACACTGGGATTTGAACCAATGACCTTCTGCATGAAAGGCAAATGCCTTACCTCCATGCTATCTCTCCAGTCCCCCAAAAATTTGTTTATTTATTTTTAATTTTATTTTATTTTCATTTTTAAACATTTATTTATTTATTTATTTATTTATTTATTTATTTTGGTTTTTGGGCCACACCCGTTTGCTCAGGGGTTACTCCTGGCTATATGCTCAGAAATCGCCCCTGGCTTGGGGGGACCATATGGGACGCCGGGGATCGAACCGCGGTCCGTTCCTTGGTAGAGCTTACAAGGCAGACACCTTATCTCTAGCGCCACCTTCCCGGCCCCCACACTGAAACTTTTGCCATGTGCGAAAAATAGGTTGAAAATAGGAAAGTTGACTTTATTGCTTCCTCTCCCTCTTTCTTTAGAGCTGAGAGCATTTCCCAAATCTTACTTTGTTTCTATTGTATGAGATTGTCATCACTACCTGTTAAGTTAGATTCTTTTTATTTACTTATTGGATTTGGGGCCATACTTAATGGTGCTCAGGGGCTACTCCCAACTCAGTGCTTGTGGCACCATGCAGACCTGGTGATAAAAACCAGGTTTTTTACATGTGAAGCTTGTTCTCAGTCTGTTGAGCTATGCCTCCAGCCCTGAACTAAATTTCTGACAAGGTAGCTATACATTATGATATTATTTTACCTTTATCATCTTGAAATATATTAAATATCTCCTCAACATCATCACTTCACAGATTTTCCATACACAACTGTAACAAGCCTCTCATTAACTGTAACATGTGATGTTGCCTCAAACATTTGTGGGCCGGAGAGGTGGTATAAGCAGTAAAGCGTCTGCCTTGCCTGCAATAGTCTAGGACGGACCTCGGTTTGATCCCCGGCATCTCCCAAGCCAGGAGCGATTTCTGAGTGCATAGCCAGGAGTAACCCCTGAGCATCACCGGGTGTGGCCCAAAAGCCAAAAAAAATTTTTTTGTTTTTTTTAAATATATATTTAGTTGATCCAGGTTTAGTTATTGCTAAATTTGCTGTATAAAGTGCTCAGATATGATATAGAGGTTATAATAGCTCTTCTTTGTTTTTATCTACTTCTAGAAGAAAAAGAAGTTTAAACTCTATGCTAAATAAGTTTTAGGACCTTGAACCTAATCACTTAAGCTCTTTTACATAAATATACACTTAATGTTTTAAACTTTATTTCTGAAAAGACAATTAAAATCTAATGTCACATTTAGTGAAGCATTTGAGTTTGACTTAGATTAAGTTAACCATTCTCAATACTTCTACAGATCAGAGATTTTCATGCTCCCCCCCACCTTCCCTTATCCTTCTATCTGTCTGTCTGTCTGTCTGTCTTTCAAGCTCTTCAGTAAATACACCACTGGTTTCCTAGCTGTTTATATTCTAACTAGATGTTAACCTTTCAGTTGCCTGTTTTTTCTCTAAGTTTAACGAGACAGAGTACCAGGCTTATTGTGACCAGAAATACTGAATGCTCATGGTCTTTATTTTGAAGAGTAAACATGTCAAATAAATGGTTATAAATTGGAATTAAGCTCTGAGAACATTAAGGTTAAAAATTCACCCTTTAAGGTCTGAAGCTCAGAAGTAGAGACTTGCCTTTCTTGCATGATGCCTTGGGTTTGAGCTCCAACACTATAAAATAACTAAAATCAAATTCTTGATATAGGAATTCTGTACTTCTCACTGAATTTTGTGGTGAATGTAAAACAACTCTTAAGTCTGTTTTTAAAAATTCTGTCTAGAGTCATGGATCAGCACTTGCAAGTATGAGGTCCTGGGTTTGATTCACACACACACACATACACACACTCTCTCTCTCTCTCTCTCTCTCTCTCTCTCTCTCTCTCTCTCTCTCTCTCTCTCTCTCTCTCTCTCTCTCTTTAGCTTTTCTTGGTTCTCCTTATATATTTTTGTTTTGGGTGTGTGTGTGTGGTTTTTTTTTTTTTTTTTTTTTTGGTTTTTGGGCCACACCCGGCGCTGCTCAGGGGTTACTCCTGGCTGTCTGCTCAGAAATAGCTCCTGGCAGGCACAAGGGACCATATGGGACACTGGGATTCAAACCAACCACCTTTAGTCCTGGATCGGCTGCTTGCAAGGCAAACGCCGCTGTGCCATCTCTCCGGGCCCAATGTGTGTGTTTTTTATATTGTAGTATCAGGGATCCAACCCAGTGCCTCACATTAACAGGGCATGCATTCTACAGTTTAACTACGTTCCCACCCTCAGTTTGCTTTTCTCTTCCTCCAAGTGAGCTTGAAATATGGAAACATGTGAAGTCTGTTATTTATTTGGTTCTGCAAACAACTGAACTTTTATTTTAGAATTTTGGTTTATAATACAGTTAAGAAAAATGATTTTCTTTTTATTTCTGATGATTGTTGCTATCATTCTCCATTCTCCATTTAAAAGTCTTTGACTTGTTTAAGATTTGTTGAAATAATAGAAAAAAAGCATCTTGAATTGCAGGGGTTTTTGCCTTGGGTGGTTTAGTTAACAAATAAATGTATAAATTAGTTGTGTGTCTTGTTCCTTTTAGGCTCATAAATCCACTGTGTGGCAGGTTCGACACCTGCCCCAGAACAGAGAGGTCTTTCTGACAGCGGGAGGTGCCGGCGCCCTTCACCTCTGGAAGTAGTAAGTCTTACCAGTGCACACTGCTTCGTTTTAAGTTACTTGTGGGTGGAAACTAGGCTTGAATTGAACTTTTCTGTCTTTTTTCCCTCCTTTGAATTCATTTTGCAATAATTTACAATTTTATGGTATTATAAGTTATTTTCTCAGTATTTTTTTTTGTTTGTTTTGTTTTTGGGCCACACCCAGTAACGCTCAGGGGTTACTCCTGGCTATGTGCTCAGAAGTTGCTCCTGGCTTGGGGGACCATATGGGACACCGGGGGATCGAACCGCGGTCCGTCCAAGGCTAGCGCAGGCAAGGCAGGCACTTTACCTTTAGCGCCACCGCCCAGCCCCAAAGAAATGCATTAGGATCTTTCTTTTTTTTTTTTCTTTTTTTTTTTTTTTTTTTTTTTTTGGTTTTTTTTTGGGCCACACCCGGTAACGCTCAGGGGTTACTCCTGGCTATGCGCTCAGAAGTTGTTCCTGGCTTGGGGGACCATATGGGACGCCGGGGGATCGAACCGCGGTCCGTCCGAGGCTAGCGCAGGCAAGGCAGGCACCTTACCTCTTGCGCCACCGCCCGGCCCCCATTTTCTCAGTATTTTTAATTGATGCACTTCTTTATTTTTTGATTGTATATTTTGATGTCCTTATTTGCATTTGGTGAATAATTTTTTTTTATTTTTGGTTCTTGGGTCACACCTGGCAACGCTCAGGGGTTACTCCTGGCTCTACGCTCAGAAATCACTCCTGGCAGGCTCGGGGGAACCATATGGGATGCCGGGATTCGAACCGTCGTCCTTCTGCATGCAAGGCAAACGCCTTACCTCCATGCTATCTCTCCGGCCCCAATAATTTTCTTTTGACATGCAAAAGTCATTCATCACTGGCCAGCACGGTGGCACTAGAGGTAAGGCATCTGCCTACCCTGCACTAGCCTAGGACAGACCGTGGTTCGATCCCCCCAGCGTCCCATATGGTCCCCCAAGCCAGGAGCGATTTCTGAGTGTATAGCCATGAGTAACCCCTGAGCGTCACCACGTATGGCCCAAAAACAAACACCCCCCCCCAAAAAAAATTATCATTTTAAATGTCCCCTATTAGAAGTAATTCTTAGAGGGGTCTTGAGCAATAGTAGAACAGGTACAGCACTTGCTTTGTACATAGCCAACCCAAGTTCAATCTCTTTCTCCCCATATGTTTCTCTAAGCCCCACAGGGAGTCATCCCTAAGCACAAAATGAATTGTGTCCCAAACACCACAAAAGGAATTAAAAAGTAGTTCTTAAAGTTGTAGCTTTGTTATTGTTATTGTTACTTGTCCACAGAGAGCTTCTGCAGGGACTTTCATTCTCGGCTCTCCCCACAGCCTACGGCCCACATACTGGGTCATCTTCGGAAAATGGCTCCGTGGGCAGAGCTGGTGCTCAGGGGAAGTAAAAGCCTCTCATGACTTAGGCCAGCTATTCAATCCCTGGCTCTGTTAAAAAAAAAAAAAATACCCTTCTCTTTTTTTTTGGTTTTTGGGTCACACGTGGCAGCGCTCAGGGGTTACTCCTGTCTCTATGCTCAGAAATTGCTCCTGGCAGGCTCAGGGGACCATACGGGATGCTGGGATTTGAACTACCATCCTTCTGCATGCAAGGCAAACACTTTACCTCCATACTATCTCTCCGGGGACCACCTTTTAATTATAAAATGATAATGAAAGATAAAAGTGCCTGGTTATAGGTCAGTGGTAGAGCACTTGCCTTGACATGTGTGCTCTAGGTTGGATCCCCAAGCTGCAGAAATATACAGGATAAATAAAATGACTGATAAAACTGAAATTGCTAGTATTTCTTCTCTAAGTATCACTGAAGGAAAAGGGGAAAAAAAGCCTGTAAACTAGACATATTTCAAAAATAACACTTGATCAATGATATATAAGAAAAAATCTCCCGTCTTCTCTATTTGCAAGTTTCACATTAACAAAATCCTGCTCGATTTGTTCCTTTCATAATCTGGAAAGAGTTCTGAAAAATAAGGCCACAGTTGCAAAGTACTGGTTAGGGTACCATCTGCCTGAAATATAGAAATGGGGGAAAGTGCTGGGAAGTAGAAAGCACCACGATGATTTCCTCTCTTGAGCACTGTTGTCCCTTGTTCCCTGCTTCTCTACCCAGTCTCCACCAGTCAGACCCTGCAGGACCCTTGAGCCCTGCAGTGATGTTCTATTCCACTTGAGGAGCAAATTCTCTAAGCTGGTTACTTGAAGAACATACCCCTATATTTCTCTGTAACTCTAAAGTGGAGCTGTGATCTATGTGACCTGCAAACATGTTATTACTTTGAATTTGTGATTAAAGACTAGATTTGGCTCTTTCTGCAGTTAGGAATTTGCATATTTCAATAACTAATAGCAAAATAAATAATAGCAAAAAATAGCAGTGCTCTTGCAGCGCTGCTAGTTTAAAACCTCACCTTCACAATTTACTAAATGTTGAGTCTGAATTTCAGATTGATTTGGCTCTCGGCTCAAATGTTACATTGACAAAAAGGATTGATTTAAGTAAAGTTATATTTAACTTTGAGGGCTGGATAGATAGTACAGTGGTGAAAGGTTCTGACCTTGCATGCAGTTGACCCACATTTGATTCTTAGCACCTCAAATAGTCCCCTGAGCCCCAGTAGAAGTGATCTTTGAGCACTGAGCCAGGAGTAAGCCCTGAACACTGCCAGGTGTGGTCCAAAACCAAATTGTATTTAATTTTATTTTTATTTGCTAATTTTTCTTGAGGTAATACCATTAAATTATGAATATTTATTGAGATGTTGCCCAAAAAAAGCTCTTAAAAGAGCTTCTCTAAAAAAAAAAAAAAACAAAGGAGCTTCTCTAGTTATTCAGAATTTTTTTCATGAATGAACATGGCCCCCAAAATGTGATCATTGTTTTGTATTTAAAATAAACACCTATAGGGCCCGGAGAGATAGCACAACAGCGTTTGCCTTGCAAGCAGCTGATCCAGGACCAAAGGTGGTTGGTTCGAATCCCGGTGCCCATATGGTCCCTTGTGCCTGCCAGGAGCTATTTCTGAGCAGACAGCCAGAAGTAACCCCTGAGCACTGCCGGGTGTGGCCCAAAACCAAAAATAAAATAAAATAAAATAAAATAAACACCTATATATGGTTCAAACTTAAAGAATATAGGCTATTTTTTTTTTAAATAAAGTCTTTATGGTATTATTTTAAATCAGATAATTGCAGCCTTTGAGAAGAAACAACGGATGGGTTGGGGAAGTAATATTTATTTACACAAGTGTTTTATTCTTTTTATTTTTATTTTTTTCTCTTTTTCTTTCTTCCTTTCTTTCTCCTTCCTTACTTCCTTCCTTTTTCTTTTTTTCTTTCTTTTCATTCATTTTTGGGCCACACCCAGTTATGCTCAGGGGTTACTCCTGGCTATGTGCTCAGAAATTGCTCCTGGTTTGAGGGACCATAGGGAATGCCCAGGGATCAAAACAGGGTCGATCCTAGGTTAGCATGTGCAAGGCTACCTCTTGTACCACTGCTCCGGCCCTTATTTTCTTAAGTTCTTTTTTTTTTTTTTATTATTCTTTTTCATCAAAAGAAGTTGTTCGAAGGAAGAAAGAATAATGGGTTGTCTGCCTCTCACTTATTTGTTCTACTTTTCAGTAATCTGTTCCTCTTAAATTCTTTATTTTTATTAACATTAATGAAGTAAAAGTGGGATCATAGTTGCTACCTAACAGATTTAAAAAAAATCTTCTTTCTTAGGGCTAGAGAAAGTATAGTAGGAAGAGTGCTTGCCTTGCATACAGCTCACCTGGGTTCAATCCCTGGTATGCCATATGGTTTCTTAGTGCTCCCATCTCCCAGGAGTGATCCCTGAGCAAGAGTGAGGAGTAAGCCCTGAGGACTGCCAAGTATGTCCCTACCCCCCAAAAATAAACAAACAAACAAAATCTAGCGGCCTTCATAGGAGGACCCTGTATTTCACTATAACATATTTGTATTGAGGGAAGGCATCTTCTTTATCCTACCGTTGGATCTACACCAGATAGTATTTATGAATTGTTAGCCATCAGTTCTTCATATTTTTTTAATTTATATTATTAACTAAAAGAAAATCAGGTATTCCTGGAATTGCATTTTTCTTTATTGAAGTAACAATGTGTCGATCTAAAATCTTCTCCCAGTACGTCTTTCCATAAAAATAATACACAAAGGTTACTGGGCTTGACTCAGTGGAGCTCTGGGTTGTAAAGAGAATTCCTGCTCGGATCTGAGATTCTGTACATGTTACTTATAGCCTGTGACTTGTGCATGCCCTTAGCAATCCGAATCTAGAAAAGAATTAAAAATATAAAATTATAGTAAAAATTTATCAAGAGGGGCTGGAGTGATAGTACAGTAGAGTAGGGTGTCTGCCTTGCATATGGCCAACCTAGATTCTATCCCTGGAATCCCATATGTTTTCCTGAGCACTGTCAGGAATAATTCCTGGGTATAGAGCCAGGTCTACAACCTTAGCATTGCTGGGTGTGACCCAAAAATAAAATCAATTTATCAAGAGCACTAAATCACTTTCTAAAAGATGCTTGCTTGGAAGCAGAAATTCCTTGCCTGGTACACAGCTGACCCTGGTTTGATCCCCAGAACCTCATAGAGTTCCTAAGGAACCCGGATACACAGCCATGTGTTTTCCAACTCCCTGTCCATACCACTCCCACTAAAGAAGCTGCTGTTTAATATAGACCTCTCATTAAAAGAGAAAATACAGACTCGTGTGGAACGGAAGTGAGATGTACAAGTTCTAGAACTAACCTCTTTTGGGCCCGGAGAGATAGCACAGCGGCATTTGCCTTGCAAGCAGCCGATCCAGGACCAAAGGTGGTTGGTTCGAATCCCAGTGTCCCATATGGTCCCCCGTGCCTGCCAGGAGCTATTTCTGAGCAGACAGCCAGGAGTAACCCCTGAGCACCGCTGGGTGTATCCCAAAAAACAAAAAAAAAAAAAAAAAAGAAAAAAAAGAACTAACCTCTTTTGGTATGAGATTTGGGGTGGTGGGATGGGTTGAAGTTCAGATAGCTCTTTATTTGCAAACAGGTCAGTATCCAAAAATCTATAAGTATATATCAGTTGTAGTGATCTACTAAGAAATAAAAACTTACTGAAGTGTCCTAAAGATTTTGAAATCACCTCTTTGATCTTGCTTTCAGCGAATACCCTGCTCAGCGATCAAAGAAAGACTCTGAGGGAGTAGAGATGGGTGTCGCAGGATCTGTCAGCCTTCTGCAGAATGTTATGTTGTCTACCCAACCCATATCAAGCTTGGACTGGAGTCCCGATAAAAGGGGTCTTTGCATCTGTAGTTCATTTGATCAGATGGTCAGAGTACTGATTATTACAAAGCTCAACAAAGTTTGACCTGAAGACTTTGGACTTAGAACCTTCCAGAATAATTTTATAATTTAGAGTATATTCTTGGACCCTCAAACCCTCTGAAGGAAATTGGATTTTGACTGTTGGAAAAAGCCCCCAGATGTGGACCGTGGGACTGGCTGTTGGGGTGTAAATTCCGGGCCCTGTGATCCCATGATGGACAGACACTGCTGTAAACACAGCATCAGTACCAGCTCAGCGCCCACCTTTTCTACTAAAAAGTATGGTTTCAAGTGCAGCCCCAAAGTTCCACACTTTATTATTATGCTTTGGTGCATTTTACTGTTTTCAGTGTTGGGGGTGAGGATCACTGAATTTGGTTTTAAATGATTTGGCTCATTAAACTATTATTAATTAACCTTTGTAAGTATGCATTGAGAGATTTCAGTGTCAGCAAGTTCCTTGAGAGAGAATCTTATGAACATGGTCAGACTGAATCTGTCAACTGTTGCTGCAGTATAACTCAGAATGAAATGCCATGATTTACATCGACCTGTTTTTACAACACATAGGGAGTTGCCTTGCACTCAGCTGATCTGGATTCGAGCCCCAACACCCCATATGGTCCCCTGAATACTGCTGGGTGTGGCACAAACACAGAACAGGGATTGGGGGCTAGAGATAGTACCGTGGGTAAGGCACTTAGCCTTGCATGCACTCAGTCTGGGTTCCATCCCTAACATTTCATATGGCCCCCGAGCTCCACTAGGAGTGATCCTTCACTGCAGAACCTGAGCACCTTCAGTTGTGGCCTCAATCCCCTCACTAGTCCTGCCCCCCATTTGCTACCCCCCCTGCAAGCCACCAAAAATTGAATTAGTGAGACTTCTGGTTGTTGATGGTGGTGCTACCGAGATGTACAAGATGTTGGTGGTGGTGGGATTGTGTTTTATATAAATATATATAAAAATCTATATTTTATCAATAAAATTTTGGTTTTGAAATCTATGGAAACTGATTCTTTTTTAACTAAGCAGTTGTAATAAAGTCGACAACATCAGCTCTTTTGTGTTTGATGACTACTTAATTAACTTTGGTTCTTTAATGTTTGCTGTATCTTTAATTACAATTTCGCTGTATTGACTTTTTCCTAGAACTGAGCTTCTTCTTCCCTAGCTCTTCCATTCAAAAGACAGATTCACCAGTGACATTTGTAATCTGTGGATTCACAGGTGTTGAGAGATTTTTAGAAAGTTACTTGTTTGTAATACTTAATTCCAAAAATTAACTTTTACAGAAAGTTTTAAAGTGTTTACCAGAACAGTGTTGTACTCATAACTACAGAAGTATAAAAACTAAAATTTTAAAAAGGCTTGTTCCTGCTCTGTATTCTTTTATTTCTTTGATTTGAAAAAAGAAAATAAAAACTTGTGTGAAATTCTTTTTTAGAACACTTCTTGAATTTACTGGTATGGAAAGTCTTATGTCAAGACAGTAAACCTTTGGAGTTTATTAAATTTAAGGTATCATTGACAAACAGGAAAATGCTGCTAGTGAAGTAGTCAATAGCTCATTATCAATTATATAAAATTGATATTTCTTGATTTTTTTTTCAGTTTAGACAGGGATTATTTTTTGTTGTAGGTCACTCTTACGCATTCTCAAAAAGGAAAATATATACAAAGTACATTCAATACGATTGCCCTGAAATCTATTTCTGTCAGAGGCTAATGTCTCTGGACAGTGCTAGATCTTTGTGCTTTTTTCTTACAATATTGTCCTTTGGATGATAAATGTGTCAGTGATACTAGATTTCTTTAAAATATGCTTCTCTGTTGGTTTTATCCCACAGTTAGCATGCTTCCTCACTGGCTGCAGTTGTCTCGATTGTCTTTCAATGTTTAACTTCTGCAAATGTAGTCTCTTAGAACAACAGCCAAATAAATATTTTGCTTAGAAACCCAGATTGGCAGTGACAATTGAACAGCCCCAGTGAGGGTTGGAGAATTTGCTTCCGGAGATAACACTTTTTGGACTGGCTTGTCAGCAGGGCTTGCAGCCAAGACAGCCTCAGGGCCCTGCCCCCAGGACCTGTGCTTGCTGGGTGTGAAATGGGCTTCTGAGCATTGCTAAAGAGAAGACCAGGCAGAAGCAATAGATTTTGTTTTGTTTTGTCTTGGGGCCACACCTGGTGATGCTCAAGGGTCATGCCTTGTTCTGCACTCAGAAATCAATTCCAGTGGGCTTGAAGAGACAAGAATGATCAAACCCAAGTCAGCCACATGCAAGGCAAATGCCCTACCTGCTCTGTCATTCTGACCCCTAGCAATATTTTTGTTTTGTTTTGGGACCACACCCAGTGACGCCAGGGGTTACTCTTGGCTCTGCGCTCAGAAATCACTCCTGGCTTGGGAGACCATATGGGACACTGGGGGATCGAACTGTGGTCCATCCTAGGTCAGTTCGTGCAAGGCAAAGGCCCTACTGCTGTGCCACCGCACTGGCCCCTCCCCCAGCAATATTTTAATGACCTAGTTTCCTAATACACTTACTGTCACTTTTGCTATACTCTCACAATAAAAGAAAAACTTATAAATATATATATATATACGTATAAATATATGCCCTTTAATAGTCACGAAGCCTTCACCAAATTCAAGGGGGATAAATGAATCCTATTTCTTGCTGAGGGGGAGGGGCTGGATTAAATTCTGGAACTGTATGTGACTTGAAATATCACCATTTTTGGAAAATACAATCTGACACAGAGATGATAAGCTTCACAGATGTAAAAATGGGGGTGGAGTGGGGGGAATGTGCTTATTAGAATTGATGATAGGCATTACTTGAAATGCAGATAACTGTCTCATGTATCTGCCTACACCCCTCCCAGCTCTTCATCTATTGCAGGAGCAATTATTAATTGCAGACATTACTAATCAATCATGGTGCTGAAGTCAGCCCAAAGAAATTAAGAGTTGAGTTCAATATTAGAAACCAGGGGCGGGCCCAGAGAGATAGCATGAAGGTAGAGCATTTGCCTTGCATACAGAAGGATGGTGGTTCCAATCCCAGCATCCCATATGGTCCCCCGAGCCTGCCAGGAGCGATTTCTGAGCGTAGAGATAGGAGTAACCCCTGAGCACTGCCGGGTGTGACCCAAAAAACCAAAAAGAAAAAGAAACCAGGGGTAAAAAAGTTCATTTGGGGAAGGTTGAAAAGGCCCTTTTTTCTTTAAAGGTAGATGGATAGTAGCCTTAGTCATGTGCAGTTTCATGAGAGTATGCTTTGGCATCAGCCTCTTGAGTTTATTGGTTCCCCTGGCATATATCTTTTGATTGGACTAGGTTTAGCTGCAGGTAACAACAACTCTGCTCCATCTGCTTTGATTTCTCTCCAGCCAGTCAAGGCTCTTTTGGTGTCTCCAGACTGAGAGACCTGGCTCTTTCTCTCAAATATACTCCATCTTCATCATGTATCTCTCACCTCATCATCACCTCATCATCTGATGTGGCTGATCTAGTTCCAACCATCATCACATCAATGTTCCATCAATCAGGAAAGTAGGAAGAATAAGAAGACATTTCTTCTGCCTCTTTGAAGAGCTATCATTCCTTCTGCTGTGGTTTGGTCATGTGCTTACTACTAGAGTAAGATGAGAAAGAAACAAACTTTATTCTGTGCAATGATACACTCAACTCACCTTTTACCAAGGTGAAACAAGGAATAGATATCAGGAGACATGCTTGATCCAAGACAAGACAGTCAAGCATAAAGACTCCTTGACTAAAGAAGTTGTCCCATAATGAAAACGACAGAGTGATCACTTTACGCTTCTTGACCAATCTGTGACTTGACATTTATGCACACTTTTGGTGATCACATCTTCTCAATCAAATGATGGACACAAGGCTTGAAGGAATAACTTGATTTTTGTGATCTAGCAAATCACTGGGACCTCCCATCTGTGCTTGAGAGTCTGTGGTCCCCCAAGCTGCTGACACTCAGTCCACAAGTGGGCCTGACAGGTGCTTGTGCCTAGCAATGTGGTATTTGGCAGTGCTGGGACACAAGGGCTCTATTGGGCCTTGTTCATAGGAGGATCAGCCGGGGAGTGCTGAGGATCAGTCTCAGGGCTTCACATACACAGGGCTTGTGTCACCCCTTCAAGCCATATTCATTTCCCTTCCTAAATCACTTTTTTTGCCCTCTCTGTACCTTCAAAAGAAGTTTATTCCAACAATATGGAAGAATAGGCCACAGTGGCCACGAGAGAGTGACCGTCAGGCATTTCCCTAGCATGCACGCATCCTGTGCTTGTGACCTAGTTTGAATCCCAGCACAGCATGTGGTCTCCGAGCACAGATCCAGGTATGGCTCCAAAGCAAAGGTTTAAAAGTGCTTCAAAACAATGAAAGTGAAATTTCCCTAAAAATTTTATTTGTTGGAACCAGAGTGACAACGCAGTGGTAGGCCGTTTGCCTTTCACGTGCCTGACCAAAATGGACCTGGGTTCTATCCCCAGCGTCCCATATGGTCTCCCAAGCCAGGAGCGATTTCTGCGTGCATAGCCAGGAGTAACCCCTGAGCATTGCCAGGTGTGGCCCAAAAAATCAAAAAGAAAAAAATGTTTTAATTGTCTATCATGGATTATTTTTCTTGAGTTTTTGCCTAATATTTTGTTTCACATCCTTAACTCTATGATCAGTTCAGTGCCACTTGTAGTATAACATAACAGAGCATTGACTCTTGAAGAGGTAACTACATAGTTGATGACACCTGCCACAGTTGTTTTAAGACTGAGGGAGATAAGGGGCGCACTGGTGGTACTCAGAAGCTACTCCAGGCTTTGCTCCGGGGCTGCTCCTGGTAATACTGTAGATATTGTGGTGCCAAAGATCAAAACCTGGTTCCTGCATGCAAAGCATGAGCTCAGGCCTTTGTGCTCTCTCTCCAGTCCTTAAAAACTTTTGTTGGGGATGAGTAGATTGTTTATTTGTATAGGAGTTTGTTTCTGTGAATGTCTAAGGATTGTCCATCACACAAAATTATTTCATCCTTCTTTCTTGTTTATTTTGGATTAAAATAGTTTTCCAGAGGAAGAGTACTTGGGATTGTCACTAATATCAAGGTACTGTTGGACTTTCACATTAGTGAATATTCCTTAGGAAACGGGCTCTGAGCTTTGTGTATCTCCGGCCTTTAACTCAAGACCCTGGGTGTGCTTCCCCCTTGTGGGAAAGTGTGAGCATTGCAGAACTTTATTTTCCTAGAAGAACAGATTTTTTTTTTCTCAAATAGAACTGGAAAATAATTTCTGTGTTCAACCCACAATAGGCACACAAGTCAAACTTGAACTTGAGGAAGATATTATTATCTTCTCTCTATTACAGAAATGTCTTCCCCAAATGTGATCATGTTTATAAAACGAAACCCTGTATGTCTGATAACACTTGCTAGGTTTTCCACAATGGATTTGTTAGTCAAAAGAAGTACAATCAGCTATGAAAAGCCAAGCTTATTTTTAGTGTATCCAAAACTGACTTCTAAGAGGAAACATTTGGATGTTGTAAAGGGAGTAATTCTTTGGTCAAATAAATACATAGACTTCCACTTCCCTCTACCTGTCAGTTATGATTGCAACATGAATTATTTTCTCAAAGTATAGACTTCTTTCTACTACTACTTCACTTGCTGCAAAAAAAAAATATTCCAATCTCCCCACCCCCACCTTTCTTGCCAGACTTCACTCGATCCTTGCCTTAACCAGTGCTCCCCTCCCACCCCCATCACAACGAGGAGACATGTTCGTTCAGTGCTGTGAACCACGCAGCTAAAACAGGCAACACCAAATAAGCAGTGTGGTCAAAGAAGCTCTGTCCTCCCCCGCTTCCTCTTCCTCATTTTCAGTCTCCCACCTTTCCTCCTCGCCCCCACACAGGTGCATACTGAGCCTTTCACAGCAAGACCTTGAGGACAGGGACCACGGAGGCCACTGAGACCACAAGGGTCCACTTGGAGACAACTTCGGTGACTTGACTCTGTCTGGCCCAAGTCTTCTCCCTGTCAACTCCTGGCACCCATGGGGCCACAGCACCCTCCATTCCCCCAGGGAGGCCAGGGCACCTCTCAGTCTGGCAAACCCGAACCTGAGAACAGATGTGCAAACAATACCGCTTTTAGAGGCGATAAGAGGGGAGCAAAGGCATTCCCAGGGAGTACCAGAAGCAGAGCTTTGGCTCTCCCATGCAGATACCCAATTGTTCCATTAGGGCTGAGCACCTCCTTTATCAGGGAGAGAGAGAGCTATCATATTCAGACTCAGTCAGTGCCTATGCTAAGCCTTCTGGGTGATCCCCATTAAACCGAGGCTCAAGAAAAGTGGATTAAGGGAA
This sequence comes from Suncus etruscus, assembly GCF_024139225.1. Taxonomy (NCBI): domain Eukaryota; kingdom Metazoa; phylum Chordata; class Mammalia; order Eulipotyphla; family Soricidae; genus Suncus; species Suncus etruscus. The sequence continues at coordinate 26,652,521 of NC_064859.1, forward strand.
CCCAGGATCTATTCTGGGATGGTGGGGACTTGATCTCCTGCAATGTCAAAAGTTATAAAAATGCTTCAAGGAAATAGATAGGACAGTGAGAGATAAGACAGTAGATAGATAGGAGCACTTGCTTTGAACTTTACTGATCTGGGTTTGATCCCTGGTACCACACTGGTTCCCTGAGCATCACCAGGAGTGAAACCTGAGCCCCTAAATAGGAGAAAAACCTGAGCATCGACACACATGGTCCCAAAACAAACAAGCAAACAAAAACAAAAAGACAGACCCAAAAGTCCCACTATTTCTGCCACACCACAGGTCGTGCTCAGGAAAGTAAGAAGTAGAAACCGACTTTTCTTTCTCACTATTCTATTGATCAGAACCAGAGAAAGAGGAACAAGGGGATCCCAGAAGGAAAACCATTAGTGTATATACAGGGAGGTTTGATGGGCCTGGATCACTCTTCTAAAGATAAGAACGTGGTAAGTGTGGTCTGAGTGATAGCACAGCAGGTAGGGCATTTGCCTCACATGTGTCTGACCTGGGTTCAATCCCCAGAACTCCATAGGTTTTCAGAGGCTGCTAGGAGTAATTTCTCAATTCAGAGGGAGAAATGTCCCCTAAGTGCCACTGGGGGTAGCCCTTCAACAACAACAAACAAGCAAAATAAAAAACATGTACAGTAACTGATCTTCCCTGAAACATCTGTGTGCTAGGTAGGCCGTGCACTAAATGTTTACTTGAATTATGTCTTCAGCCCTCACCATGAACTGTGAAGTATTATTGTTGACATTTGCAAATGGCCTTTTAGAGGTTATGAGATGAGTCAGGAGTCCCAGCTCAGCCAAGCAGGTGAGCCAATGGACAAGCGCACTTTGTCTATCTCAAGAGCACAAATGCTTATCCTTCTTTCTCTTCTACATAGGAGAAAGCAGAGAGCTTTTCCATATCCATTTCACAACTCAAAGGACTTAAGTTCTTTCAGACAGTTACTGAACAAGGACTGGTGTGAGGGGTTTCTGGGAGAGCAGAAGGGACCTTTGGTGGAGGTCTGGCATGCACCTGGACATTGGCTGCCATCCCACCCCACATTTCCCCATGTGGTCCTGCTGTGGTAGCCTTGGGTTACCTTCAGGTCACACTTTCCTATTTCCCCAGTAGTTTGAGCCCAATATTCATCATAGCATACAGCAAACACCACGCTGCAAACCTCCTTCTCTCCAAGATGTGGCTGTGGGCTGCAAGGCTGGGCCTGTAACAGCTAGGGTGGAGATCAGTGTGGGAAGCACAGACCCTGATGAGATGTGCACAGCCAGGCCTGCCAGATTGTCACCTCCACTCTGACATGGAAGACAAGTGCACTGGTTTCTTACATCAGCCTATACCTTAGGGCTTTCTTGTTTAAGCATGGGGAACTGGTCCAAAGGACTTTGTTTTTCTTTGTATGAGGGAAAACAGATTTAGAAAGAATAATTGGCTTTATCTTCAGTTGTCAAATGCTACCTGGCAAAATTCAATTTGAAACTCTGTCTAAGAAAGAAGTTTTTAAGTCTCCAGCACAGTCTGTGTGAGTAAAGAAAGAACATTCAAGCCTTTCGTGCTTTCAGATTTGAAAACCATTTCAAATGCTTTTTGTAAGATACATGGCTTGGGGGGGGGGCTGCAAATAAGAAAAATTTGCAGATAATATTTGACAAAGGATTTTTGGAGGGATGCAATCCCAATGGTGCTCAGAGCTTATTTCTGGCTCTGTGCTCAAGGGTTGCTCCTGCAGTATTGTGGTGATCATATGGCCTGGGGATTGAACCAGTGTCAGCTGAATGCACAGTAAGTGCCTTCTCCCTAGTACTATTTGTTGGCCCCTACAGAGGACTTTTTGAAAAATGTTTGGGGAGAAGCAGCAGGAGGAGAGGAGAAAATTACTGGGGACTCTGGAAGGGATTTGCATTTACACAGTTTAGGTCTGACATCAGAGTACAGTCCACAGGACAGAGTCAGGGCTGAGAGAGGGGTATAGAACTCAGGAGTTCCCATGTCCAACTAGAGCCTGAGCCTCCACCTTGGTGACACGTGTCTGCCATAAACATCAACACTGTCGACTCATGCTGCTGACCACATAGCTGGCACAGGACCTGGAGGAGCATCCGGGAAGACAGGCAGCATGGGTTGAGCCACCTTTTTCTGCTAATGGTGCCAGCAGGTAAATAGCAATAGATCCGGATGAGCTGCAAAATGATTGTTTCTTTCCTCCAAATTTCACACTAGAATCTCCTTACTGGAATTACAAAGGCACAGAGAGAGCACAGCAGGTTGGACATTTGCTTTGCATGCAGCCAACCAGGGTTCTAAACCCAACACTACAGATTGTTCAACACCACATATGGCACTGCAGGAGTGATTCCTGAGCACAGCAGGGTATGCTTTCTGCCCCCCCATTCCAAGAATGAAGAAAAGGGCATTTCAGGCGTGGAGACTCTAGCCAGCCAGATGGGTGCTCTGAAGTTCCTTTGGGTGGTTCCTAGTACTAAGGGAAGAGCTGAAGAGCCAGGCTGTGTACAGGAAGAGGAAGAGAGGAGGAAGTTGAGGGCCGGGGCAGCAGGAGGAAACTCAACTGTCATACTGTACAAGGGTCTCAAGTTCCCTCAACTGTGTGTCCTTATTGACCTCAAGCCAAGGCAGTCACATATTCACATAATAATATGGGTTATTGGGGAAAAAAATAAGGAAGAGAGCACATTGGACCTGGTGTAATGCGGTGCCCCATCTGCAGTTCCCCAAATACAAGGCAAGGAACAGCACCCTCTCCTTCAAGAGATGCAGGCATAGTGAAACCTATATAGCTTGCTGATCTGTATTCACAGATGTGCTGTGTCCTAGCTCCCCAATCTCATCTTCATATAGAGTGTGAAGCCTAGAGCTGAAGGAACTTCATTTTGTCCACCCAATGTTAAGTTTCTATTTAATGCTAACAAGGCTATGTTCCCATTTAAGACTAAGTTTCTATCCCAACAATAATGACACAGACCCCAAGGTCCTGGAAACACAATATACCATTCTAGACATTTAGCCATAAAAGGACATAATGAGGGGCTGGAGAGATAGCACAGCGGTAGGGCATTTGCCTTAGATGCAGAAGGATGGTGGTTCGAATCCCAGCATCCCATATGGTCCCCCCAGCCTGCCAGAAGCGATTTCTGAGTATAGAGCCAGGAGTAACCCCTGAGCTCTGCCGAGTGTGACCCCAAAGCCAAAAAAAAAAAAAAAGGACATGATGAAACAGCCTACACAACAGCCAACTTAAAGGTCAAGACTTCTTCCTTCTAGTCTTATTAAACCATGGCTTGTGATACACTCACATTGTGGGGTTGTCTCTCTGAGAGGTGGCCCTGGCCACTCAGTTTGAAGCATACATATTGATAGAATAGTCTTGTTTTGCTTTTTTTTAATTGTGTGGTCTCATCCTTGGACTCCTGACCCTAACATAAGGAATTTCCCTATGACTCTTTATGTATGACTCTTTACACTCTCTACATAGCCCTCAATTTTCCATCAGAGTCGCACTGACTGCTATAAAGCTTGTGCTCAATTCTCACAGAGATAGACTGTCAAGATGACATGACATGCATTGGGGGATGGAGGTGGGGGGGTATCCCTAAAAAGTCAGGGCAACCCTTCTCGGTACTGAGATAAAATGAAGAACTGAAGTGTACAGTGAGGTCAAAGTGGTCCCAGCCTCAGGACTCAGAAGTGGCATCCTTCTCTCTGTGGGGTGTGTGTAGATTTGTAGGGATATGTGTGTGCGTATGTGTGTGTATTTGTGTGTGTCTATATCTGTGTATATAAGCATGCAGAATGAGCTGAGGTTTTGTGGCCTTATCAGTCTCCACCTCTGAACTCAAAGAACCTAAAAGATAGTTGAATCTATTAGATCACACATGGAAATGGAACCAAAGGCCTGGCCAGCATTGAAGTGTGTGGTGCCAACTTGTGAAGGAGTTGAGAAGAGAAGCTGAGCGTTGAAGGCCGCTGAGATTATGGAAGATTTGGCAGGAGTCAAAGAAATCTTAGACCTTAAGGGAGATGGGATAGATCTAGGGAGCAGGCTGGGTGTGGGAATGTACCTGGCAGATAGAGAAAAAGAGAAATGGCACTTAAGCCAGAAAGAAATCTGATCACAAGCAAAAAGTTCCACATTATCCAATGTTGGCACATCAGAATTCCACACACACTGGGTCAATTTAAAAGAGGCCAGAACAATAGCACAGCAGTCAGGGTGCTTGCCTTACATGAGGTCGACCCAAGTTTGATCCCTGGCATCCCATATGGTCTCCTGAGCAGCAATTTTTGAGCATAGAGCCAGGAATAACCCCTGAGCATTGCTGGATGTGGCACATACATACACACACACACACACACACACACACACACACACACACACACAGAGGAAATAGGCTGAGGATGTAGCTCAGTGATTAAGTGCCTGCTTTGCCTGCAAAAGAGCTGAGCAAACTCCATGGCACTGGTCTCCCCAAGCCAGGGGCAATTTCTGAGCACTTAGCCAGGAGTAATCCCTGAGCATCAAATGGGTGTGGCCCCCCCCCCAAAAAAAAAACTCCATGGCACTGTAGGGGCAAGGGAGGGGAATAATTTCACTCCTGAGAGGTAGCTCAGCTTGGAACACTTGCCCTATATGTGTAACACGCTGGGTTTGATCCCCAGCCCTGCAAACAAAAAAAATTATTCTTTAATTTTTTGTGTTTGTTTTTTGGGCCATACTCAGCAGGACTTGGGTCTTACTCCTGACTCACCATTGAGGATTCCTGAAGACCCCCTGTGGTGCCAAAGATCAAACCAGTGTCAGTCACAAGCAAAGCAAATGATTTATTCTCTGTACTATGTATTTGGCTTCCCCCCAATTTTTTATTTTTTGGTATTTTGGATCACACCTGGTGACACCCAGGGGTTACTATTGGCTGTGCACTCAGAAATCGCTCCTAGCTTGGGGGACCATATGGGTCGCCGGGGATCAAACCCAGGTCCGTCCTGGGTCAGCCACATGCAAGGCAAATGCCCTACCACTGTGCTATTGCTTCGGCCCTCCCCTAATTTTTTTATTTTTTCTCTCTACCCCAAATTATTTTTTAGTAATAAAGAAAGAGGAAGTGGAGGCCAGAGTGATAGCACAGCGAGTAAAGCATTTGCTTTCATGCAGCTGATCCAAGTTATATACCCAGCATCCAATTTGGTTCCCAAAGTACTTACTGCCAGGAGTGATTCCTGAGAACAGAGAGGCCGGAGTAACCCCTGAGTATCACCAGGTGTAGTTAAAAAAAGGGAAGGGGGGGGCAAGCAACCTTGAGAGCCTGCATCAATGACCTTCCAGTGCAACTGAGCTACAGAATCCCCACATATGCTCCAGTATATGTTTTGGGGTTGAGGTTTATTTGACCAAGGATAATGGGGCTTCCCTGTTCTCCTGTGTGAATCATGGCCAGGGAGGAGTGTCCCACCAACAACCTGCACCCACACATTTCATAAGACCTGGGACAAAAGGTGGTGACACAGCAAAGTCAAGTGCCAACATCCAAAGAATCGGGGAAAGAAAGAAAACTCAGCTCTTGGGACACTCCTTTCTGTTCTCTAAGAGCCCCAGATCCAACTCAAGACTGCCCATGTCACCCCTCAACTGAGTCAATACACATGAGCCCTTGTGGAATCTAAGAAGGCCTCAGGTCTTCTGGGCTGTTGTTGCTCAGAGAAGACAAATGGGCCAGAGCAACAACAACACAGTGGGTAAGTAAGGCGTTTGCCTTGCACCCGGCTGACCTGGGTTCGATCCTCAGCATCTCACATGGTTCCCTAAGCCTGCCAGGAATGATTTCTGACACAGAGTCAGGAGAAACTCTTGGGTGCTGCTAGCATGGCCCAAAAAACAATAACAAACACAAAATAAAAGAGAAGATAAAAACTGTTGGGCAAGAGAGAAGCTAGTGGGTGTGGGGAGCAGAGGCAGCTGGGTTGCAGACAGAAGCCTCCAGAGGACTAAAAACTCCCTGTGGGTGAGCAGGGCAGCAGCCCCAGGGTGCAGTGGGTGCTGAGTCACCACGGGGTGTTGGATACAAGGACCTGCGCTACCCAAGGATAAATAACTTTCAAAAGAATCAACAGACTCACAGGCGAAAGCAGGGCCCATAGAGACAGTCATTAGTGAGCAGCAGGGGAGGCCACACTGCCACGCTGGGCCTCCCTCTCTTCACAGTCCTGGCGGCCCCCATCTCTAGGGAGCAGCAGAGAAAATTGGGAACTGCTGATTAGTGCAGTGTGTGTCTCCTCTCAGCCTTCCCAGAAGGGTAGAGGCGGGGAGAGGACACCCCAAGCAGGCCCAGTCCCCTGAGCCAGGCTGTTATCGACTAGATCCAGGGAGACCTGGGCAGGAGCTTTCAGGTGACTCAGGGTGGCACCCAGAGAGGAACCGGCTCTGAAGTCAAGATGGAGATAGGTTGGGGCTGGAGAGATAGCACAGTGGTGGGGCATTTGCCTTGCACACTGCTGACCCAGGATGGACTGGGTTTCATTTCCCAGCATCTCATATGGTCTCCTGAGCCTGCCAGGAGTGATTTCTGAGCGCAGAGCCAGGGAGTAGCCCTGAGCACACAACCCGGGTGATCCTGACCTAGGAGCTACCAGTGCTGCACTGATGCTGGACTCTTAGTGCTTGAGACAAAAAAGCCTGGTGCATCAGAAGAAGTTGGCCCCCCAGCCTTACCTCTATGGAACTGCCTTGACCTTCCAGAGGACTACCCCAGGGACCCAAAGTCCATGTAAGCTGTGAGAGGAAATGGCCCTTCCAAGCCATGTCTTTCTTTGTGGAGGCCTTAATACAAGAAGAGGAATCAAATTTTCCTTTAATGATTTCTCATTTCTTTTTTTTTTTTTTTTTTTTTTGGTTTTTGGTTTTTGGGCCACACCCGGCGGTGCTCAGGGGTAACTCCTGGCTGTCTGCTCAGAAATAGCTCCTGGCAGGCACGGGGGACCATATGGGACACGGGGATTTGAACCAACCACCTTTGGTCCTGGATCAGCTGCTTGCAAGGCAAACACTGCTGTGCTATCTCTCCGGGCCCGATTTCTCATTTCTTAAAGGCCAGTGACAATATCTTTTCTATCTAATCTGGAAGACTTAAAAGCTCAGGAGGGGCATAGCAAATACAGAGGAAAGCAGAAATACTGCCCTAAGAGCAAGGATCACAAAGTTTGACCTCTATGAAAACAAGAAGGAAAAGCAATCACCTGTTTTAGAGGCTGGGCTCATAGGACAGGGCCAAGTAGGGATCGGTTTTTGCATTGCCCCAATCTTGAGTCTAATTCTGGGACCACATAGCTCTAAAGGTAGTAAGATGTAATCCAGGATGGCTCAAGTAGTCCTGGCTCTGCAGACCAGACACCAGCAACACAGATCTATTCTACATTCCTCGGCCCTGGCAAGGACTGAACCAATTCACTGAAAATTGCTAAAAAGGAACACCCCCAAGCCTACTTGGAGACACTCCAAAATATTGTGAAGGAAGAATCAGAGGCTCCTGACCATCCATGGGGGCTGTCTTGACAACAGATTCTGTGTGAAAGGATAAAAACTTGAGGGTATGGAGGTTTGGGCCTCAGCCATCACTCAGGTTGTTTCTGGAAATGTTCAGGGTATATCATTCCAGCTGGGGAAAGAAATTAAGTTTCCTGCATGGAGAGCAGGGCCACTTCATTAAACTACTCAGCTCTCAGAAAGGAGGGAAACACATTTCCCAGAATGCTATGCTAGGGAATCACTGCACACTGTTGCTCTAGCTTTATTCCAACTCTAGAAAGCAAAGATGCATGTCCCCGCTCGGGTGAGGGAAATCAGAGCCTCGAAGCAAGTCAATAATTGCTCAAGTGTAGCAGAGTCACCCTGCCCCGTCCCTGACTCATTACCTGGTATTCCAGGACACTAAATAAAGCAAATTACAGCAAGGTCTTCCTCACCACACAGACCTCTGGTGTTTGACCGAGTTGATCAGAAACTTTGGCCTCCCTGAGTCTCAATTTACAAGCTCAACAAGAAAAATCAATCACAATGGTTAAGAAGTGATATTTTATTTACTATCTCTACATATCAGGAAAAGCAGTCTGGGCTAAGGACCCAGAACTGTCAACTCTCTGTGACAGCTGTGACTGCTGGCTGGGTTGTCCCCAAGTTGAGGAGGAAGGGAGACCTGGGAGGGAGTTAATGGGCCAGAAGAAAGCCACTAGAAGGCTCCCACAGGCTCACCTGCCCCTCCAACCAGCCTCCTCAGAGGCAAGCGCAGGTGCCTCTGAGCCTGCCCATCCTGGCAAGGCTCCAGCCAGCACATTTGTTAGATAGCAAATATGGATCCGCAGGCTAAATAAACCATAACTTAGAACGGTCACCTCTCCTTGTGCCATGGGCATTCGTCATCATAATAAAACAGTCTAATTGAAAAAGTCCATATTGACAAACCAACAGGAAGTATATTGATTTCATAGTCACTTTGAATTATTAATTCTGCAGTTTCTAGTCCTCTGGTGGTTGTATTTGTCATCAGATAGGGCTTTGCTTAAAGACTGCTAAAAGGTTATTCTGGAAAATTCCTGAGGCTCCAAGAAGGATTGCTTCCAGTACTGAAAGCTTCCAACCCCAAACACACACACCCTTTATTTTTAATCTTCCGTCCATGACCTCCAGAAACCCTTTTTATTACTGTTATGGTGATGACTGGGGTTCTGGTCTCTGTGCTCCCTTGGAAGGGGGTGTCACTCTTTGGCTGCAGAGCTTGCACATGCCTGGCTGTGCCCTGGAGATCACTCTCTGCTGCTCTATGTGCAGTGTGGCGGCAGCAAAGTCACTGCAACCATGCATGGTGCATGTGGGTGGCACCAGGCATTAAACTCAGGGCCTCATACTTGTAAGGTAGATGCTTGAAGTTTACTGGAACATCCCAGAGAGTTACTTGCTCACAATCACAGATTAAGGGGTAAAAGTGGCCAAGTGGAAGGGCTGAAATAAACCGCAGCACCCACCACAGGATCGTTCTCAAGCGGGTCCTCTCAATGTCCTATTTTTTGTCCCAAATCACAGATTCTAGAAGAACAAAACTATAACTATGTAGTAACCTGAGTCAACAATTGGCGCTGTGCTTCCTGAAACAGGACAGCCTTCCCAATCCGCAAAGCTGCTGTTTCTCTCCCACCTCACTCTCAAATCTGCACTGGTAATTCTACTCATTCAGTAGTCCCAAGAGAGAGCTCGTGTTGTTTTGTGCAAGTGTGCAGAGGAACTTTCCCTGGGGGGGGGGGTGCATTGGATAATGAGCTTTTCAGCTTTGGAGAAGGGATCCTTGTAATTTTATAGTATCTGTTACAGTCTTTGGAATGGGGAGTCCAACTGTGCTACAAAAGAAAAACCAAAAGCAGCATTGCCCTTTCTTTGCAGAAGGGTCATTTAGACATGAAGTTAAAAATGAGAAAGCCTGGGCTCATGTTTTATTTATACCTATTGTAGCTGATTTATGATGTTCAAACACACATTCAACTTAATTTATGCATGAATTAACTTTGGTAGAGATTAATTTTGGATCTATAGTCCCTTCCTAAAGTATATCATCTCTGTTCATAATCTTGGTTTGCAGACAGAAAAGAGATGAGTGAAAAAACAATAACAACAAATGAAGATGAAAGAAAAGCCATAAACAAAAATTAAAAAAACAAAAGGAAATACTTAAATTCTTTAATTTAAGAACAGCAAGATATTTTTAAAATTAGGCTAATGTCAGAGTTTCACTGATAGAGTCAGAATTTAGAATTAAACTAATGGACCTTTCCATTGATTTTTTTGACATATAATAGAGAGTTTTATATGGATAGACATAAAACAGAAATAAATGAAAAGGAAGGCATTGGCATATATTAATAATAATAAGGAATAAAAATTGAAATTAAAAAGTATTCTATTTCTGTGATGTGATTTCTTTATACACTGGCATGCAAATATATGTGTTTGTAAATGTTTATGTGTGTTTGTGCATATACATTAAAAGAGGAAATAAATAGAAAGAGAAAAGGACAAGTGTGTCAAAAACAAAGCAAAAACAATAAAGCGGAAGGTCAAAATACTGCTTTGAGCCTCTTGATAGCCAAAGGAAAGAGAATAGAGATGTCAGCTCTAATCCAAGAAGAACTGTTTGTGTCAAAATATTTCCTTAAATTAAAGAAACTTAATTTATTTATTTAAGCATTATCTTTATTAAAAAAAAAAAAAGTTAGGGCTCGGAGAGATAGCACAGTGGCGTTTGCCTTGCAAGCAGCCGATCCAGGACCAAAGGTGGTTGATTCGAATCCCGGTGTCCCATATGGTCCCCTGTGCCTGCCAAGAGCTATTTCTGAGCAGACAGCCAGGAGTAACCCCTGAGCACTGCCGGGTGTGGCCCAAAAACAAAAACAAACACAAAAAAAAACCAAGTTAGCAATATTAAAAAAAAAAAACAAGCTAGCAATATGATATACGAGTCTCTTCCTCCTCTTTACCACCTTCCTCCTGGCCTGTTGTGAGCACTGATTATACCTACCTGATCTCACTTGACCCCTGCCCCTTGTGCATGAAACTCAGGCCTGTCCAAGGGCCTGTCCAAGGTGGGGGAAGAGGAGACAAAGTGAGGAGTCTCCAAACCCCTTCCATGGCAGCCACTCCCTCCACAGCTTGTATGATTTCTGGAATCCAGGTCACCTTCCCATTCAAGCAACCAGCCAGCAAGCACTCTCATATCTGGTGAGGGGCACTGGTGCAAAGGCAAATGTTTGGGGTGAGATGTCCCCCTTGTCCCCCTCTCCCAGCAATAATGACCTGTCAGTTTTCTAATGTGAAAATGCAGGCATAGTTCACCTGCCTGCGTTGTACTGAACAAAAGCAAAAGGTCTGGAATATTAAGTCGTTGTGCTGGGGCTTATCTAACCACGGAAGTGATTTGGGTTGGCTTCGACACTGTGCCTTTGGAAGTTGTATGATTTAGCTCAGAAAGGGAGAACAAATCTCTCTCCTTTGCCAACACTGCACAAAGGGCAATGCAGGAGGCTTTGTCGAGGGTGCAAATCTCTACTGTGAACTTTTCTGCCACATCTGGGAGAATGACGCCCTTGAAAGCTAACCGCAAATAGATAAGAAGTAAAGTTCTAACATGATTTGACACGGAGTTTGGGAGGGCTCGCTCAGAAATGTGGAAAATGTGGCTTGAAAGGCTCCATTTCAGGAGATTAAGATTTGAAATTGTGTTGCTTTCTTTTGCCTTTGTACTTTTCACAGGCTTTTCCTTAGGCCTTGCTGTTCTGTTCTATATTCCTTCCATTCTTTTCCCTGTGGGTGCAAGAAGGTTTGCAACACTTCACGCTTGGAGACGTGAGAAAATGGAGTAAATTCAATCTGACTGACTTCAGAGGCTCTGGCCCCATGTGCATTTGCTTGATGCTAAGAGAAAAAGGCCATGTGAGGAAAATACATCAGAGTGATAGGAAGAGTGTTCCTCCAGTGAAACTGCTCATTTTCAGCCATCTCTGTGCTTTACCAGAGTATATGACTCAAGAGGCTTCCCTGGGCGTGTAGCCTTTTCACCATGGCTCTATAGACCCGCCAATTCCCTCTCCCAGACCAGTCACTCCTGCTTCTGGTTTCTTCTCTGTTCCCTGAACATGCCTTGAGCTTTCCAGAGACCTGAGCCCCTGCTTTCTTGCCAGCAGAAACAAATCCTTAAAGAAAGCCACTGAACCAAGCAATGTGTCGAAATCCCCTTTCAAGCAAGGGGCCATGCCCTTAAACCTTCCCAGGTCTGGTCATGCTGGAGCTTCTGGACTCAGGTTGCCAAACCAAACTCTAGATGCATACAGGAAGAACAGATTTATTTTCCTATCCAAAGTCACTCTTGCTTCCTAAGAATAAATGAGGATGGAAGGACTTCCCTCAGGCTTTTCTGGTGCATTCTAGTTCTTTGGTCTCTGGAGATTCTCTGTCCTTACTAGATCATGTATTCTCCCTGGGGCAGAGGACAGGGAGCCAGAAGAAAGGGGCTGAGTGTCTTGTAGATCTGGGATCTGACAGCAGGAAAGTTGGACAACTGTCCTGGTGATACTGTGCAGCCCACAGTGAGCACTGTAGGCTACCAAGGAGTGCTCCAAGGCCAGAGGCTTAACTTAGTCTCAGTCAAGGGCACAAACCACTTCTGCCTAGAAAACATCTAATAAGAGCTTGATCAGGATACTCAGGTTGCTCTAGGAGATGTGCCAGTAGATGACCCTGGGAACCCAAGAGAGACATTAAAAGGAAGATCAATGAAACAGAGGATGAGACACATCTGGGGATCTTTGGCACAAATCAATTTCAACCTTGGGATTGAGGTTAGTTCTTTAAGTCTTTAAGTGTTTTCTCTGGAATATACATACCCTTGCTTGTCTTTATGCCTCTTTGTTTGCTTTTAGCTCTCTCAAGTTCATGGTCTCCCTTGATTTCTCTCTCTCTCTCTCTCTCTCTCTCTCTCTCTCTCTCTGCTCTTTTGAATGTTGGGTCCTATGTCCTCTCTTCCTCTCTCCTCATATCTTTCCTTCCTTCCTTCCTTCCTTCCTTCCTTCCTTCCTTCCTTCCTTCCTTCCTTCCTCCCTCCCTTCCTCCCTCCCTCCCTCCCTCCCTCCCTCCCTCCCTCCCTTCCTTCCTTCCTTCCTTCCTTCCTTCCTTCCTTCCTTCCTTCCTTCCTTCCTTCCTTCCTTCCTTCTTCCCTCCCTCCCTCCCTCCCTCCCTCCCTTCCTTCCTTCCTTCTTCCCTCCCTCCCTCCCTCCCTCCCTCCCTCCCTCCCTTCCTTCCTTCCTCCCTTCCTTCCTCCCTCTCTCCCTTCCTTCCTTCCTTCCTTCCTTCCTCCCTCCCTCCCTCCCTCTCTCCCTTCCTTCCTTCCTCCCTCCCTCCCTCCCTCCCTCCTTCCCTCTCTCCCTCCCTCCCTCCCTCCCTCCCTCCCTCCCTCCCTCCCTCCCTCCCTTCCTTCCTTCCTTCCTTCCTTCCTTCCTTCCTTCCTTCCTTCCTTCCTTCCTTCCTTCCTTCCTTCCTTCCTTCCTTTCTTCCTTCCTTTGTATTTTGGCCCACACCCAGTGATGCTCAGGGGTTAATCCTGGCTCTGCGCTCAGAAATCGCTCCTGCCTGGGGGACCATATGGGATGCTGGGGGATTGAACCGCAGTTTGTCCTAGGTCAGCTGCATGCAAGGCAAAAGCCCTGTCGCTGCTCCACCACCACTCCGGTCCTCCTCATACCTTTCTAAGTAAATTTAATTTAATTTAAAACTATCTTGCTGGGGCCGGAGAGATAGCATGGAGGTAAGGCGTTTGCCTTTCATGCAGAAGGTCATTGGTTCGAATCCGGAATCCCATATGGTCCCCCGTGCCTGCCAGGAGTGATTTCTGACCGTGGAGCCAGGAGTGACCCCTGAGTGCTGCCGGGTGTGACTTAAAAAACAAACAAACAAACAAACAAAAAACTATCTTGCTTTACTAAAATAAATAAAATAAACCCTGGGATTGAGCTTTGGAGTGAAGGACTAAAATTATGCCAGGGACCGAGAGAGAGAGAGAGAGAGAGAGAGAGAGAGAGAGAGAGAGAGAGAGAGAGAGAGAGAGAGAGAGAGAGAGAGAGAGAGAACATGGGTTAAAGTACTTGTCTTGCATGTAGCAGACACTAATTTCATCTCCAGAACCACATGTTCCCTGAGCACAGGAGAAAGCCCTATGCACAGCTGGGTATAGTCTCAACCAAAAAAACGTATCTTTCAAGGAATAGTCACCTAAGTTTTTGATGCCAGTATTAGGATACAGGAAAACCTTTGGCTAGCTCTTAGAATCCTACCCCCTTGCATGTTGGCAGAGGGAAG